>NC_064241.1:3257500-3527500 GCF_023101765.2 Spodoptera frugiperda
AAGCATGGAAAACGGGCATGATGAGGTCATTGTATAATAAGAGGGAACAAATAATTCGATTATATCGAACAATACGCGGTAATAACGAGGGTCCGAACTAAGTTATATCGGAATCAGTTTGCTGTGACAACAAACGTATTGTCAATGAAATTGTGTGGGATTATAGAAATCGTATTAATTCCATTGATAGTAATGATGGTCGCGAGAGACAGGTTTAAGAAAATAGTATTACTTCTTAAGTATAGTAAAAACAGGACAGACTTAAGAAAATATGTCCAATTGTGCACATTTTTGTGCAACAGCATTTAATTCAGAAATTAAACATGTATCTAAATACAATATTAAACTACTTCACTCCATTGAAAATAAATAAATACGTGAAGTAGCCAGTCTCGGATCGTAAAGCTCTTCAGCATAATGCAATAGGTGTAGTTAAGTTATTCTCATAAATACTAACAGTTAAGCTAATGGCTTTCACGATGCCAGCTCATGATATAAATTAATCTACTGCAGTATGTTATGCAGTATTACCATTCCTAAGCCCAGTGTGCAACGGATGTTCGCTTCAAGCATTTCCAATTTGCCGACAATCGTACCATATGGGGATTCGTCTATCTCGTCTAACAAGACAGTAGCTAATGATATATAATATACATAGTATATAGTTACGATATTGTTGTCTAGCTATAATACTTCAACAAAAATTGGATCGTACAAACTGTTGTCCGAAATCTGAACTTATTTCCAATACGAACACCATTAAGTCAGTGTGTGTAAATCTATACTCGAATCTGCACTTCCAATATACCATTAGAGAGTATTGAATGGCATGCATACAAATCAGATAGCAGACAGAGTTTTGTATTGTGTTCATGTGACCTGCCCGACTGCACATCGGTGTACTACACTATTCCTATTTCGCAATGCGATGCGATGACCCAATATTTTTATTCGAAACTTGAGATTAATGTCATGCTCCACTGAACCCAGTCGGGAGCCAATATCGAGTTTCCAATACAAATGACGATGTGATGGCACTTAAAACGTACTTCTACTGATCGGAGCAAAGAAAAAACGTATAAAACTCTTTCATGATACAATATTCGATGTGTAGTTTGGAAATAAATATTAGATTTCTAGACGTTTTCGGGATATAGACGAATGAAATAGTATACAATTTTTATGAGAAAAACCATTGAGTCGAATAGCTGCAAATGTTACACAGTGTTGATCACAATCAGTCAGGAATACATTTTAATGTTCAACAAAAAGAAAATTCTCATAAAATCTCGCATCAAAACTCTCAGTGGCAATATCTATCATACTAGACCCAAAACCCACAATCCACATACGTGTTTATCACCACTAAATCAAATAATACAGTAAATGCAAAACAAGTTCAAGTATCAATCACACTAAATCACATTTGAGCTACCAGCTCTCCAAAATTGCTACCGTGTTCCGTGTCAATTGATCGACAATCTGGCTTTAATTCAATCAGTTTCTGGTCCTCTGTTAAGCGTTTGACAGTACTCGACGTGTATGTTAATTTGAGCGTGACATTCATAGATTCATTCTCTAGATATGTAGCAATAAAGCAGGTATTAGCTAGTTCCTAACATCAGGGTTTCAGATGGAATTGTAACTCGTTGGAGTCAAAGAGCTAAATGGTATTACCAATACGTCTTCTTCGTATTACTAGATATTAGAATTTTCCTTTTGATCTAGTAATCGGAATAGGGGTTGCTGAGATGAAACCTTACGTTATTTATATTAGAAGTGATAAAAAAGGCTGGTTACGGAAAAGAGCAATCATTCGTTAAAACATGTCATTTTATTAACATAATACACGCTACACACCTTACGATTTAACTGTACAGTTTTATCTATTCTTAATTTGATGTACAGAACTGTACAGATCAATTGTTTACTCTACACACCTTACGATTTATCAGCCTTACCTTGCAAATCTTAAAGTGTGTGTAGTCGCTATAGGTGCTAAAATTATACTGTCCTTATTCTCTGTCCGTTAAGTTGTTTTACATTTAAAGAAGATAAAAACCTCTGCTCTCATCTCCGTTTAATCGATTCCCAAGTTACACACAAGTTGACGTAGATAACTTAGTTTAGTTACACAAGAAATCATTAATGTCACGTTAGACGTCCCCAAGTTTAAAATCTTTTAATATAATCTAATATCGTTCGCTTGCAGTTTGAAATTTCTTTTTAATTTCATCTCCCTGACTGACTTGATTTTCAGAAAGTCTGGAATGTAAGAACCTTGTGAGAAAAAGAGTTGGTAGAATTTAATTAACGTTTGCTTCTGACATACAAAATAGGAGAGTCTTTTATAAAACTTTAGTACTACGGTAATTAGATGATATTACATTCAGTATATTTCTTCTTAAGAAATATGTTGGGGTTAGTACTGCGGGAGAAACGATGCAGTAGAAGGAAAGATTGGTTTGTTGGAACTGGCAAATAAGTTATGGGGTAACTTTTTTTTTGAGGAGGAAAAATCATCCAATTACTTCTGCCGCCTTGGGTGACGGGGGAGTGTCAGACTCTTACTAATTAAAAACCACCCTGTTTCTAATCTTGCTTTTCTATTCTAGCTGCTAGGGAGTCCGCAGCTCTGGATAGGCATCAGCCAAGGGCCCAATCTGTAGTGGTCTGATGGCTCTTTGAGGCTGGCGCCGTATGCACAGGTCTGGTTCTGGTTGGGCGGCGTGCTACCTTTGCTCGCCGTCTGCAGACCCGCACAAGTTATTGTGTTGCCGGTTTTCCAAATTCTCAATAATTCTATGGAGTTCGCTGACCAATTACTTTTGAACAGAATCGCTACTGTAAAGTTCTGATAACACATTTTAAATAATATAGGTCTTCCATTAAACATGAATTCTCGCAATTGTATTTCGGACCGATGAATAACAATTAATTAACTCGTGATACTTGGCTTCATAACTGTAGTAGAAAATTTAATTAATAATAAATTTAAAGTTTTTAAAGGTAAACAGGAATGACGCAGCTCCAATGCATGTGTTTATGTAGTTGACGGGATGACATGATATCAACCTTAAATTTTCAATCGAAGCGTTAATTTAAGCCAAAATCATGTTTGGCATTTAATATTAATATGATATTAAATTAACATGTCTTTCATTCTTGAAATGTTCGACAGGGATATGTGGTACTTAAAATATTTTAGTAAAGCCGAGTATTAATATTTGTAACTATATTAAACGATTTTCGTTTTATCGTTAAACAGAAGAAGTGAAGATAACCATTGACGTATTATCCTAATGCAATTAATTGAATCTTCAAGTACTAAAGATATAAATAACTGTGATATCTTTCCATTAGCTCCAACACAAATAAATCACGCAGATCCAGACCAAACAGACAAAGATAAAAGTTCACAACAAAACAAAAATCACGAATGGAAATAAGCTCGATTTAAACTGGAACAGATCAAATGACAAAAACAATCCGCTATTATAAATCGTGCTCTATAACTCAAAGGAAATATTCGTAAAAGAGAGAAAAGCAAAAATGTAACAAAACGTAGGAAAAATAAAGTCTACACTGTAATGATCAGAGAAAGGACTCAGGATGCTGCTACGGATATTGAATTTCTTTTCAACGGAGATTAAGCGGAACAATAAATCCATTTTAAGCAAATTCCGAGCATGTCCGACGGTCATTATTTAAAAAAGAAATCAACCAATCAAAACAAAGAACAATTATTGAGAATCAAAATTTTTGACAGACTTGAAGTCCATCAATATTAGGTGATTGTTTTTGTTTAATTTTTATTTTGTTCATACTAATTTAATTTGTAGAACTATCGTCTTTATAATTGATTTCAAACAAAATCATTCCGCCATATTTTCTCAATGTCAGAAAGTTGCTAATACATTTCTAGTACTGAGCTGACAGTCCATGTCCAACGTTTCAGTGGGAGGATTACGGAAAACGTTATCTCTACTAAAACCTTTACCTGTCGCGACACGAACGACAACCAGGACGTTTCCAGCTAAAACATTAGCGATAAATAACGTGGAAATGGCAAGGCTTGCGCTTTAAGGATTTCTTATCCTCCTGTGGCCACGCACTTTATTGTTTTATGCGACCTATTCGAACCAAGGGCAAATGCTTCACAGAATCAATTCTAGAACGTCGTAATTTCTGAAATAAGTGTGGAAAGACTTTTTGGGAAAGCCATTGAAGAGGGCTCCAAAGGCGTAGAGGGAAATACGTAAAAGCCTTCATACGGCGACGGTATTTTCGTTACCATTGAAGAGCATAAAAGGTACTTATCTACAGTAAAGGTTGTCGATCTCCGAAATTCGACCACATTTCTTATTGATAGGTCAATAGTCGAAATAGAAAGTAAAACTATTGCTTAACAGAGCAGAAAAAGGTGCTGAACTGTTTTGTCTTTACCTTATAAGAAAATCCATATGTATGACGGAAAATTGTTTGACAATGGAATAATCAGCCTAGATGTCTAATTTTTTTTTTACGGTGACATTTTCCGAAATGGATTTTGAACGACATGTTTAAAAATACTTACACCAGAAAATCCTGTTGTTACACTGTCGGCTTGCTCACATTATACTTGTTATAACATAGATGAGAGTAATGGTATTAATATTATTTATCGACAATAATATTAGGATCCTTTGAACAATTTCTATACTTGAATAATGTAACATGTTCCTATATTGTAATCTAAAGGGAGTCAGCAAAAACAATGGACCTTCGGTGTTGGGTTAGCTATTAATAAACAATGCTATCTACCTACAAGACGAATAGTTCAATTACGTGGGATTATATTCTGTAACACGTGTATGTTACACAATAAACAGGAGTGTCGATAATAATTCAGGTTGTGTACAAACAAGGAGAGAAGGTACTTCATGTAAATGGAACAATAATTTCAGATTTCAATCAGAAAAGTGTCCTTCGATTTGTTTTTGATGAGGCCTCATACATTATTTAATAATCTTCTGAATGTATTGAAAAATTACACCATCCAGTATTTTTATGTCGACTCTTCTCGATACATATAAAAAAAGGCTTGTTCCACAACCGTACATTAAAAAAGAGGAAACAAAATGAAAGTTCCACGATAAAACAATAAATAAAGCCGCTGTGTTACGTTAAACAATAAATCCTTTTGATATTACAGTTGAGTCGGGCCCGATGCAGTGGGTCGGTATGACAGTCAGTGACAGCGTAATACCAAGCCAGCACAGCGCTGCAGCGATATAAAGCGAACTGCTAACAAGTCAGATGTTAATAAACTTTCGCAAAGACTAGGATCAAAAAAGCAATGTAAATGTTTGGACGTGCCAGATGAAAAATTGCTTCGTGTGGTTCCACAAACATTTTCTAGCACACGTGCATTTAATTTATAGTTGTAGGACTAAAAGAACAAACGCTGAAAATGTATAATATTGTCGTATATCAGAAAGTTGACGTCCTTTTTCACTAAATAATAATAATAATAACCCCCCCGTAGGGGCCACCTTGACGTGGTGGGGGGGCTTACGGAAGGCATGAACTATAATTAGGTCACTAACATCTAGACCCACCCTATAAAGGAGATACAAATATAACAGCCACGAACACCTCGGCGATACCCTTCCAACTAACGGTCCCAATCATCAATACATTTGATCCAGTCACAGGCCAAATGTATTATTTTCCTAAACCACTGATCTTGTCACTTTCTTAATGTCTCTTACCCCTTGTCTTTGGCTTTCTGTACTCTGTACATACTACTCTTTTACTCATATCTACTCTTGACCATCCCTCTCATAATAAAACCCCTCCATACATTTACATGCGATGCGTCTAAGAAGTAGAATAATACCCCAGGCGGGTACCGTAGTTGATAACGATGGAGAATCCCGCCCCGGGCCTTCCAGCCCGGGCTGCCCTTCGTACTCTGGGGAGGGCACCGTATCGCATGCTGCCCAGCCACAAGCTGTTGCAGCACAACTTGACCAAGTGTCAACATGTTCTTCACCAACGTCATCATTGTTCTCATCCATACCCTCATCACCAGCATCATACCTCAACAACCATCAATCAAGCTCAACCAATTCATCCCCATTATCATTTCACTCCGCCAGGGATGTTGTGCAGGAGGCCGTCCTAGCCGAAGTTACTGCACCCGCCCAAGGTGGTCGGCGCACACGTAAAACGTGGACGAAACAAATGAACATTTTCATCATGCGCCATTACTTCATCCTCACCGATCTTGAAAGCAACACTAGAACTTACCTGACACCGTTACACGCACGTTTTACAGCAGAGTTTCCTGATATGAATGCCTCAAAGCAAAGAGTAGGTGATCAGCGCCGCGCTATTGTCCAGCGTAACTTCCTCACAAATGAGGAAATCTCTAACATAAAAGCAGAAGTTAGGCTCCTACTACAACATGACCCGTCAGCATCACACACCACAGATACCACTCACATTGTTTCTCGTAGAATGAGATGGACTGACCATCTAAATGAAACCATTATGCGAAGCTACTACCATTTAACAAACCTCGAAACAGACTTTACCACCTACAGGACACTATTACACGAAGACATTATCTCAAAATGCCCCTCTATCGCACATTTATCCGCACAAAGAATAGCAGACCAACGCAGATCCATTGTGAATAATCAACTTTTATCAACTGATCGGTTAAATCAGATTAGGGAAGAAGTTAGGAATGAATTAGCCTTGATACGTTCAAATAGCCCGGACTATACAAATATAATACCACAACAAATAACACCAGAAACGATAACACAACACAACGACAACATCGAATCAACAACGCCAATAAATACTAACGATCAAAACACACAACAATTAGCACAAATCACTGCAAACCTCTCACCTGAAATAATTGAGCAATTAGAGCAAATGTACAGCGAAACCTATAATAAATTCAAAAATTCCGACCCAACAGCTAGACCTTATATTCCCAAGTTAAGATCGTCTAGGAAATTAGCAACTATTACAAGTTGCCTCAATACCCACATACTCCCAATGACACTGACCTCAGATACAGATTTCAACACTCTCCAGACTAGGATTTATTGCGCAGCATACACTGCAGCTAAATTTAACGGAGCTAAAATTAGGGAAAACACTCAATGCAACTATCAACCGGAAAAAGTCCCTTGGTGGCAAAAACGATTAGAACGTAGGATTAGTGAACTTAGGGCAAATATTGGAAGATTGTCGGAGTATGCAAAAGGCGTTCGTTCGGAAGCTCTTGAGATACACGTCCATAATATAAAACGCATATACAAAACACACACACAACACGAAGCTGAAAATACAGACATCACACATTTTCTAGACACCTTGAAACAAAAACTTAATACATTAGCAAACCGATTGAGAAGATATAGAGAGACGACGATTAGGAAAAAACAAAATACACAATTCTGCAATAATGAAAAACTTTTTTACAGAAAATTATCCCAACAAAATAACTCACAAGGAAATAACTCAACATTACCGACTCCCGAATCATTACACACATTCTGGTCAAATATTTGGTCTAACCCAGTCACACACCACCAAAACAGCTGGATTGAGGAAGACAAAGAAAGATGGAGAGATATACCAGAAATGAAATTTGACCAGATTAATTTACAACTCTTACAGACAGTTATAGCTAGGACACACAATTGGAAAGCCGCAGGATCAGATAATATACACAACTTTTGGTATAAGAAACTAACATGCACTCACACACTACTCCTCAAACACATCAACACATTCATTCAATCACCTAGCTCAATGCCAAAATACATCACACAAGGCATTACATATATGCTGCCAAAAGATCTGTCTGACACCGGTAACCCTGCTAAATATCGTCCCATTACTTGTCTCCAGAACATTTATAAAATCATTACATCATGCCTAAGCGAATCCATATACAAACACACACACGAACACAACATATTAGCAGAAGAACAAAAAGGGTGTCGAAAAAACAGTAAAGGTTGTAAAGAACAGCTAATCATTGACACCGTAGCATCCAAACAAGCGATTAAACAAAAACGCGACATACATACTATGTATGTGGATTATAAAAAAGCCTATGACTCCGTCCCACACTCTTGGTTAATTTACATTTTAAAACATTACAAAATTCACCCTACTATCATTAAATTCTTAGAAAAAATAATGCCTAACTGGAATACTAAATTAAAAATACAGAACGCAAATCAAACTACTGAAACTGAGCTCATTTCGATTAAAAGAGGCATCTTCCAAGGTGATGCACTGAGTCCCTTGTGGTTTTGTTTGGCCCTTAACCCACTGTCCAACATGTTAAATAAAAATGATTTAGGATTTAAAATTAAACACGACTCACAACATACAAGGCTCACCCATCTTATGTATATGGATGACATCAAACTTTTTGCAGGTACACTAAATGAGATACACACCCTCGCTGACATCACACAAACCTTTTCGAATGACATCTGTATGGAATTCGGGATAGATAAGTGTAAAATCCAATCAATCATCAATGGAACTGTAGAACCGACATCATATGAACTTAGGAACCACGAAATAATAGAATCTTTAGACCCCAACGAAGGTTATAAATACCTTGGCTACTACCAGTCTACAGAAATTCACCATAAAAACACCAAGAACACACTTCAACAAAATTTCAAAAATAGGCTACACAAAATACTACATACACACCTCAATTCAAAAAACACTATCAAAGCCATTAATACATTTGCCATCCCTATTCTAACCTACTCTTTTGGAATAGTACGATGGACGAAAACGGATCTCACCACATTACAAAGACTAATCAACACCACAATGACTAAGCACAGAAAACATCACCCCAGAGCTTGCATTCAGAGGCTAACTTTACCTAAAATTGAAGGTGGCAGAGGACTCATCGATATAGCAAACCTTCACAACAATCAGATTACATCACTCAGAAAATTTTTCTTCAACCGTTCACAACACTCTCCACTTCATAAAGCCATCTGTCAGGCAGACACATACACACCACTCGTTCTTGCAGACCACACCAAACAACTGACCATAACATCTAAACAACAAAAAATACAAACCTGGACTGAAAAATCGCTCCATGGCCGTCATCGTCTCGACTTAACCAACCCTATTGTTGACAAAATTGCGTCAAACGCATGGTTAAAGCGAGGCGAGCTGTTTCCAGAAACAGAAGGTTTCATGTTAGCGATTCAAGACCAGGTTATTGACACGAAAAACTACAGAAAATATATAATCCGCGACAGCACCCTTGGCAGTGATCATTGCCGTCACTGCCACAGACAACCCGAGACAATACAGCATATTACCGGAGCTTGCTCATCCATCACACAAACAGACTACAAGCATAGGCACGACCAAGTCGCAGCTATCATACATCAGGCACTCGCATACAAATACAGACTCATTCCGGAAAAAACACCATATTATAAATACACACCCCAAATCATCCTAAATTCACCCGAATTTAAAATGTACTGGGACAGAACAATACTGACCGACAAAACTATACACCACAATCGGCCTGATATCACACTCCATGATAAGAAAAACAAAATAGTATACTTAATTGACATAGCCATCCCTAATACTCATAACTTAAGTTCCACTCACACTAATAAATTATCCAAATATGCAGACCTAACCATTGAGCTCAAAACTCAGTGGCAAGTTCGCACTGTTAAGACCGTCCCCATTATTATATCTAGCACAGGCGTCATCCCCAAAACACTCCACACAAGTTTAAAATCCCTTGACCTTCACCCTCTTACATACACACTACTACAGAAAGCAGTCATACTTAACACATGCAGAATAGTCAGGAAGTTTTTATCTATTGATTAACTCACCACATATTATTATTTCATCCCCAAAATTGCTTTGGCCAAAAGCCCGCAATTTTGGTATAGTTCCCCAGAAATGGGTGAGGTTTTAACCTTAAACGCCATTATAATAATAATAATAATAACCTTTATTGTACACCTTTAGATAAATTCAGCATAAAATAACAACGTATAGGATTAAAGTGCACAAAGGCGGCCTTATCGCTTATAGCGATCTCTTCCAGGCAACCTTTGGGTGGAAGGAGCTGTTGAGTGGTAGTGGAGGTGGCTCTAGGTGTAGGTGTTATTTACATAGAATATATAATAACATACATACACGTATACGTATACATACATAAGCATACATATTTATATATATATATATATACATACATACATACATACAAACATACATACATACAAGAAAAAAGAAAAAAGAGAAAAACATAAATACTAATTATGATATAAATGACAGAATAAGTGACAGTAAGTAATAAAAAAATAAATAAATAACAAGGAAAATAGTGAACTACAGCGTGGAGAGGTAATGTTTCCTCACGAGCACCTTAAACGACGCGAGGGACTGTGCTTGTCTGACTGTAAGCGGCAGAGCATTCCAGAGTCGCACGGCCAGAACCGTAAACGATCGGTCGAAGGCTCTGCTCGCATGCTGGGGCATCTCAAGCTTCAATTCCTCCGATGACCGTACTGGTCTAGAATGTGTGTCATGGAAGAACTTAAAACGTTCTTTGAGGTAATGGGGGGTAGTAGGATTGAACAGTATATTGTATAGAAGAGATAAGATATGAGTATTCCGGCGAAGGCGGATCGGCAGCCACTTGAGTTTCGCGCGATATTCAGAAATGTGGTCATATTTGCGTAATCCAAATATGAACCTTATACTAAAATTTTGGAGTCGCTCAAGTTTATCTAACTGCACTTCGGTAAGATCCGGATAGCTGACGTCGGCATAATCGAGAATGGGAAGGAGCAGTGATTGAGCTAGCGCAATTTTAGTAGCAGTCGGAAGAAAGTTTCGAAGTCTACGCAAAGACTTCGCCGACGCAAACGTTTTCCGGCAGACTTGTCCCAGTTGAGGTCCCCAGGTAAAGTCACGGTCCAAAACAATACCCAAGTCTTTCACCGTGTCACTATATGGTATTGTAGTACCGTTGAAGACTACGGGTGGGATCTGTGTCCACGTGATCTTGCATCGTAGACGGGGGCTACCGACAACAATGACCTGGGTCTTCGTGGGGTTTACCTTTAAACCGTAGGCCGTACTCCATTCCGATATTCGAGCCAAGTCGGTGTTCACCATCTTGACCGCTTCGGAGAATTCGTTGGGAGGTGTCTGAGAGTAAATTTGCAGGTCGTCGGCATACAGGTGGTAGGAAGAGAGAAGTTCACTAGAGATGGAATTTATAAAAATTGCGAAGAGTAAAGGAGAAAGAACGCCCCCCTGCGGTACGCCAGCAGCCGTGTCAGACCAGGAAGAGTATGAACCCTCGACGGCAACACGCTGCCGGCGGCCACACAGGTAACTACGAAAGAAATCAATCACAGTTGGAGATATGTTAAGAGAGCTCAGTATTCCAAGCAGTATGTCGAAATCAACGGTATTGAAGGCGTTGCTAAAATCTAACAAGGTAAGGAGAGTGAGATTGCCATTTTCAATACCGCATCGTATGTCGTCAGTAATGTGAACTAGAGCCGTAGTGGTACTATGTCCCGGACGAAACCCGGATTGGTAGGGATTAAGGAGACGGTGTTTGGTAAGGAAAGTACTAAGCTGGTTATAGATGAGTCGTTCTAGGACCTTGGAAAGGAAAGGTAATATGGAAATAGGACGATAGTCGGAAAAGGATTCAGGATTTGGTTTTTTAGGGAGCGGTGTGATTTGCGCTTCCTTCCAAGCAGAAGGAAAAACGCCACTGGATAAGGAATAGTTAAGGATATGACAGATGACAGGAAGGATTTCATCCAAGACAGGGAGTATCATCTTACGGCTGACACTGTCACTCCCTACTGCATTGGAACTGATGGATAATATGCTCTTTCTAACATCACAAGCTGTGAGTTGATTGAAGAAGAATGGTGGGTAGTCGGGAGAGGGAAGAGAAGAAAGATAGTTTAAAGTCTTAGATTTGATAGACCCATTAATATAGGGTGAAGAAGAGAAGTGTTTGTTAAGAGATTCAAAATCTAAGTCTTTGGTGATAGCATGCTGACGTTGTTTACCAACACCCATCGACCTTAAGAATCTCCAGACCTTGGCTGGATCACCATTTTCCACGGACTCATGAATGTGGCGGCGTTGTGCATCCCTACACATCCTGTTGCTTCGATTACGAGCTGCAATATACTCCTCACGGTTGGTGTTATGGTGCTCGTAGAATTTTTAACAATGTTACTGGTTAAAACCTAAAAAGAGCAAACCTTTCTGTTCACATTACACAATTATTAGGAGGATAAAAAATAAAAACATAACATGTAATTTTATTATATGTTTTTAATTTTATTTACCGTAATATACCTGAATATAAATACCTTATAAAGAAAAACCAATTTGTATATTTACATGAATAAAGTAAATATAAACAGATACAAATTACGCGTTACTGGGTACTGATAATATTGAAACCTTAATTCAATATTTATTTTAAGTTGTTCATTTACCGGGACAGCTCGGTTATGGTCCAACAACCAGTTTATATTAAACGAGTATTTCGTATTTCAGTTTATTCTTCGGATAAACCTGTTCAATCACGCACAAATAACAAATGAAGTTGTTTTGGCCATTGGAATAAAAAACAAAGGGATAAAAGGGATATCTATAAACACTGCTAAGCCAGATTCATTCGCCATGAAAACTATGCGACCATAAATATTCGTTAGAGTGTATTAGTTGGTCAATTCACCCGATGTATCGGTTGAAACGCTGGATATTTACGGTAATGATGTAACAAAAGCAATTTTGTGTCATCAGCCTATTCGATATTCCCAAACTGGACCACGGGGAATCGGAATAACATTAGGATCTTCTATTCCGATAAGTTAGTTATAGGTACATATGTCTGAAGTTAAAGGGTGTATGAAACTAACATTGATTTGAAATACTGATCCAGAATTGTTATTGCTGATACTAAAAAAACTGATTGACATGGGTATTTTATTTCTGTACACTGTACTTAACATTTCTGGAACAGAAATTTTAGGATTTGGTTATACGAGTATTTCATACAAATCAGTGAAAACATACTTCCGAAGAATAATGTCACAAATGTCCTTAAACACGTATACCATTCAATTTATTGTTGCCAAAGGGTGCATAATAAAGAAAACCTCTCATATAATTTGGCAATAAAAAATGTACTCTGCTCGTATATCAATGCAAAGTACCATTTAGTTAGCGATACTCTCACACTAAATTATTCCTTGAACAGAGACTTATTGTTTATTTCGTTTTACAAGTCGCTTGCATGATTCTCTTACTGGACTGTGGAAGTAGATTTTATTATAACTTTCGTGAGACATACTCAATTTACTATCGCCGCAACGTGTGTCACGGAATGCTCCTCATGAATATGAGCCTCTAGCATGGCTTGAAATTAGTCGAGTTCCTCATCTAACACTTACGTGGATAAGCCGATAACATAATAATTAATGTGGAAGTAGATGTTTGGTTATAAAATTGTAAAAAAGATCTGCTGTGTGATCGACTAAGTCTCACTTAGATAGCTAAGAGAATTATTATTACTTATTAGGTACGTAAGCCCAACCACTTAAGGGGAAGCCTGTCTGTAGCCAACCTCGAGTTAACGTAATTGGAATGAGTGCGTAAGGCAGTTGACTATACTCTTCTGAATTAAAGAGTTGAAGTTATAGAATTCGTGATCTTTTGAAGTAATATTAATTTAACAAGATTCCTCACAATAATCCAATTTACATTTTCAAAAAAATATTTAATATACTGCATTCATAAAAATATGCCACTTTTCCCCAAAATATTATGATAACTATAGCTCAGCCAGTTTATGTCAGCTTCGTTATCAAGCCCGTGTAATACGGGGCGAGCCTATTGTCATATACTGGGGACAAAACCGACGAAATACTAAAATTAAATAATGGGATATAACACAAATATTGTGTATTACGAGACTTCCGGAGCGTGGCACGAGAGCACTAAACTACAACGCTTTGGCATTATGCGTGAACACAGCAGAAGTGTTGCCATAAATCTACGAGATATAACCCCACAATGTTCCGCGCAAGGAGCGAGAAAAAGTTACATTTGTAATACTTTTTTAGGATCATAAATAAAACAATACAATCCTCTATTGTTTCAACAGCGAAAATTAATGTGGACGTTTAAAAGAATGCTCGATTTAATGACCCTAACAAATATAAACGATCCGTTCATTCAGACGATAGAAATGATTTCACGGTATTGGAATGCGCGAAGAAATAAGCTTATACTACCCTTATATGACCAATAACTCATCGTAAGGGTGTAGATCCAAGAAGATGACCCTTCTAATATTTCTCAAGAGGATGTTAAAATTTATTAGGATTTTATAAGAATTACGATCGGAAAGCTTTATTACAACCATCATGTTTCAAGAAAATTACCTCGCTCTGTGGTTTCTTATTGGTTCCATTATGTTCATTCCTTTCAAACTTTGTTCACGTTATTCGAAAAAACAAACTATCCAAGATTATTAGGCTTCTGAGGACGGACGGAGCCACCGAACCAATTCAGGAGATTTATTAATGTGTTTGCGAGCTGTGACAAAGGCCGGATGATGCTTTCACGTTGGTTGATACAAAAAAACGAAACATAAATAACAGTAAAAACATCGTTTCTGAATTTGATACAGAAAACATAGATGTGTGGATGGTTCTGAACTTCTGGGAAAGGTTGGGAAGCGGTAGTAAAAAGTGTTTCAAAGCCTAGATAGACGTAAAATGAACTGTCCTGGCAGCAAGGGTAGGTACATACAATCGTATCTTTTTCAGCGCTAGTTGAGCTAGCATTGCTAAAAACTGTAGCCCGTATGGTAATCCGTTTACAGAACAGTTGAATGAACGGCATTTTATTCTAAAACTGGATACAGAATATACAGACACGTAATACTAAAAAGTAGTACCAGCTTATGCAAATGAGTGGACGGTGAAACGAACCGCTCTGAATTATTTGAATTTACAAAGATAAAGCTGTAATATGTTGAGTGTAGAGGTACTTAGTATAAAAGTAATTATTTATTACATTCATCACGAAAATGACGACGTGAGAGGTAGTAGCAAATTTAATAAAACGACGACGATGTGTGTACAAGGGAACAGAAGTAAATAAAAAGAAAACAAGACATCTGAGGAATTATTTTGTATTTACTTTAAACATTTATAGAGAAGGATTGCGATTAGATTAAAATTTAAATGACCAAAACCCGTTTTATAAAATGTGCCAATAAATTCACCGTTTAATTATTCGAAAATGAACCTTAAGGGATGTAAGAATAAATAGGAAAATATGTAAACGAACATCCTCCTAAACTCTTCCAAGGGACGTATTTGAACAAAGGCTCGACCTAACGAGGGAAAGTAGTATTTATTTCGGCAATGTCAACAGTTAAGTGGTACAAGTGGTATGTTAGAATTTGTTGAAGTTTCAAGTGCCAATATTGTGAGGCTTACGGATTGTACGAAGCAAAGTTTTTAAAATTTTCTTTCGTCTTTAGACGAAGCGTCTTCAAATTGAAATACGCGCACATTTTTGTGGCTCAAGGCTTTTTGCCAACTTCAATTATCGATTGAAACTTCTGATTGGAATTCTTGATGAGATGAGAAGTGTCTAGAATTTTGATTCAGCGTCGATAGGTTGTGAATTTTTCGTTTAAAAATATACCGAGATGAAAATTAATGAGAAAATATTTTTAGGTCAAACTTCAGAAGAATAAATAGATAACATCGCTACTCGGTGTAACTGTTGATCATGAACATCTTTTTACAAAACTTTCATTTTCGGAATTTTTATTATTAGCAGAAAATCTTTTAAATTTTTTTGGGTCTTGTTTATCACAAAAGTACTGGAATCTATCAGATAGAACCAATTAGTATAATAAATCTTGTATGTATTTTAAACAACTTTCTTCCTTTTTCAATTCCAAGAATAGTGATTATGAAACTCAACAGAGAAACAATAAGATAATTAAGTAACTAAAAGATCAAAGTTTATCCCGTTGTACAATAGATATGTACTTGTGTGCTAGTTAATTGAACAAAAACCTCTACGAAGAAGTTTTTAATCTCGTTAACAAGTTACGTATGAACGTTCCACATGGAATATAATTCTATCATGAAAATTGAAACAAGGGATTACTGTGAGTGACGTACTTGAAGCTAAAAGGTTAATTTTGTTATTGTTTTAATTCATTAGCAAAACTTTTATAATAATTTTAACCGCTTTGTGTCAAATTAATTACACTAAACTATTTAGCTTAATGGACGTGAATCCTTATATTTAGCAAGCGCTCTCACTTTGGTAAAAAGTCTTTTAAAACACTTTATCATAGTTATAGCATTTTAAATCATTTAAGAGACATCAGCCATATTTTTAAAGAAAATTTAATATTTATCAACAAAATATGCACCGTGTAAATCATGAAGATTTAAATTTCTCTGTGCATAATATTTATTCTTAGAAGTTATGCTTCGCGCTATCTTTACTACGTGGTCTATGCATTTCTCAAGTTTTATTTGTTCTGTTTTATATTATCAAAGGTTTTCAACTAAAGTTGGTTCTTTGATCACAATTTGGAGATATTTTACCATTTAGAATTTCAAAATTCAACGTGCACAGCAACTCCATTGCGAGCATAGGACCGACGAAGTATGAATGTAGCTACTAATATACTACCTTCACCGCGTAATGACTCAACTCACTTCCCAGTTCCTCCATTGTTTATTTCTACAACTTCATGCCTTGGCGTTATCATACTAATTTCTGTAATAACCACTGTCACGGTGGTGATTAACTGAGAAAGATAATTTGCTTGTTATATAGCCTTGGGGACTATTTAGAGAAGTACTAGCATGACTATAAAGCTGGTTATGACTAGTTGTTGGTTATTTAGATATTCCAACTTAACGTGTGCGGTAAGCCTCTAACATGTAATAAGAATGGAGCAAAGAAAAGATTTCATTTGGGAATAGTCTTCCGTTATTGGTGTTAGTGTGCGCAATGGTAGAAGTTTGATGAGATACGGCAAATACTTCGGGGTATTTTTTTAGGAATAATAATGTGGATAGGATTGCATAAATTACATTTATATGTGAGGGAACCGATCGAGTGTGTAGAAGCCAAACAGATGGATAATGGGCTCAAAGATTTAATGTGGATATGGATGTAAGTAGATAGATACTAGAGAGCAAAGTGAAATCAGTTAAAATAAATTTTGCATACTTACAGTTTATTTTGAGTTATTGCGCAGGGAATATGTAGTCCATGGCATTTGAATGGCTGATATAAAGCTTAACGAAGCCACACAATTACATGAGCCAAGAAATGAGGTCAAAAGTAACACTCCTTTCGACGGTTTCTCTCATAACGTCAAACACAAATGTTATGGTAGATAACGCAAACATTTCCCGTTAAAAGTATTTTTATTGTTGCAATGTTAGCAAAATTTTTCCCGTCGCACCTGAGGAGCCAATGACCGAAGTCAAGTCCTCAAGTTTTTAAGTGCACTAAAGTTATACCAGAGTGTCCTCAAAGGATTTCCACGTTCATTAAGTACCTCGGGAAATGGTGGTCGTGAGCAGTTACGTTTGAGTGACCTGGGAAGTG
The DNA here is from genome assembly GCF_023101765.2 of Spodoptera frugiperda. Taxonomy (NCBI): domain Eukaryota; kingdom Metazoa; phylum Arthropoda; class Insecta; order Lepidoptera; family Noctuidae; genus Spodoptera; species Spodoptera frugiperda. The sequence continues at coordinate 3,275,243 of NC_064241.1, forward strand.
ATTTCATACTTCGTTAGGTACACCTTCCAGCTTCAAGTATCCTGCTGAAGCAAAATTAGATTACACTAGCCCTTTATAAAATATAACAGAAACTGATGAAAAAAAAGTTAAAGGAAATAAGAAGTCAATAGGAAGGGTTAAAAAACAAACTTCCATATCGCAGCAAAAATGATAAAAGTTTCAGCGTGTTTATGTATTCTAATAAAAAAAATATATGATATCGATCGCAAAGTCGATTCCACAAGTAAATAAATTATAGAGGGACCCCACAAAAGTTTTGGTATGAGTAAGATCAAAACTGAGAGTATAACTCATGCAAATTCACAAGTTTATATAAACGACGCCGTCAGAACTTTGTAGATAGTTTCATTACTTTCTAGACACTCGATTTCTTTTTTGTTTGGTTTCGCGTGAAAAGTATGAATGGTGTTTCGAAGTTAGACATTTAGTTTTGGATGGATCTAGGATCATATCTCTTGTGATCATGTTATGCATAGCGAGAAAAAGTTCATCATCGCTTTGAGCTGTGCTTTGGCAAAAATTTTAAATTCGTTCGGGACTGTTACTGTAGCTTTCAGCTCAAAAATGGAAAACCAAAACGATGTGAAATCCGTAATCCTTTTTGGCACAGCATAAGGTTTTTTTATTATTTATTTGTGTATAAAGTATTAACGTTTTTTCATTCTCCTTTGGATTTATAAAGATTAATATAGACATGAATTGTTTTCTTCCCACGATATAAAATCAGCGCGACATCAAAAAACGTTTTCGTTTAAAATATTTGTCTTGTCCAACATGATCGTTTCAACGTTTGGTACAATTTTTTATTTACATGATACTAATTATATTGCCATTCGAAATTTATTTTTGGTATTCTTTGAACATTTTTAACTGAGAGTGAATTTTGTTTCATTAATCTAACAAGCTTTGTGTTCGGATATCTCAGTCGTACTTTTACTTGGAAGAAAGACGATGACGCATAAACTTGGGTATAAAAATTGCTCTGCCATAATGTCCAATATACTCTCAATAAACGAACATGTACCATTGATCCAGTACATTGGTTTTCATACATGTCTATTAACATCCCTCGAATATGAACAACAGAAATATGGCAGCCATTCATCATATTCAAAACATAAAGCCTAGCCACACAAACAATAGTTACAAAGGAAACAGGGTCTTAAAACAAGGACAGTAAAATACCCGCATTCGTTAAGTAAATAACCTAAGTGCGTTAAGTATCCAAAACATGTTTTCATGTAAACATTCCAAGTTCCACGTATCGTATCACATTTGACCTTCCCAGGGGTAAGTGAAGTATTACATATGTACGTTGATATTGCCGCAATCCACATTTAGCTGTGTCTTCTATGAATAAAGCAGGAACATTTCTCAAGGTCACAGAGATGAGGAATGAGTAAGCAAAATATTAATATGGGGGAAAGGATTCACTGACGGCTCACACACAAAAATTCTATCTTGACAAGCGTGTGTGTATGTTAGTAAGAATGTCTGAGCGTCTATATGGTAATTTCGAGAGAATAAACATGTATGGCGAAGTTGTATAGCATTATTGGACATTCATGTGTATCGAGATGCTTACTAAATAATGTTAGCGTTTACATAATGCTACTCTTTGAAAGTTAAGTGACACCTAGATATGAACCCATAGCAATGGAGATATGTAAGCATTTTGTTTCTCCACTTCCCTGAGCTATGTGAAGGTTCCAGCACAATAGAAACACTTCTACGCTTCGTGAGCCGGCTAAGTTATAGTATTGGCAGCGGAACCATTTTCAAGACTACGATAAAATTACTTGACGGTCGCGAAACGGACTTAAGAGATATAACGATAAGGTCTACAATAAGATTTTAAGATCATTTATGATCCCTGAGGAATCAACTAAAGGGTTGGGTGGTAAATTTATGATATTAGTAAACTTTTAGGCTAGGCTTTTAAGATGTGTGGATCTGCTATACCTAACTCAAAATTAACAGTATTTGATATCGTATGTATAGATTTGAATGAGAAGCTGAGATGAATGAGTGATATTCGAGGTCTACCAGATAAACAGAATGAATAAGTAAGTAATTTAAATATATTAACAGAGAAAAATTTTCCGTACGGGAATCGTACCCACGACATGTTGCACAGCAGCCCGTTACCTAACCACTGCGCCAACCGTGCAGTCAAAAAAATATACTACTTAAATTGATCTTATAATCTGTAAAGTGATTTAGGACAGCTTCTATTCTTTATCACCTTTTACACAAATCTACTCTTTCTTAAATGTCGTAGGCAAATATTTGGAACAGCACATATCTTATTCTTAAAGCCAGTGTGTCGAGAGTAGAACGAGACACTTAGTAGCACTATTCCGAGAGCTTAGACTAGCGAGTTTGCTCGTGGCCCGTATGTGGGGCACTTAAAATGTGAAGCTGTTGAAGAACCGAGAACAGTGCACCGACAAACTTTGCTCCCTAAGTGAAATCTGAACAAACACCGAACTAGAAGGGATACGGGACTCACTAGTACCTAACGATATACAAACAAAATTCGTATAAGGCAAAAGTACCAAACTAAATTTAGAGCACATTTAGAAAATTAAGGTTTCCAGGAATTCAATGAAATGTTCGTGGGAACTTGAAAGGAAGGTGAAGCTATATTAACGGGTGAACACAAAGGCGTACAATAGGAACAGTTTCGTTAGGCAATACGTTCCTTCAAATACCGATATACAACATAAACGAAGTACATTAGCAGTAAATGATCAAACATCAAGTTGAAGGACAAATAAATAAGACCCGAATTCGAGTCTTTACAACAAAGATCTTGGTACTCTAAGTAAAAATAATATGTTATTTCATGATACTTCTACCAAAGTAGGTACAGAACTTTGAGTCAGTTTTAATTGCGCAGCCTTCTAAGACGACGATGATAACCAAGCTTTAGTGAGCTCAGTTGACAGTGAAAATAGGCCAAGCAGCAAACAACTGTTAAACTGAACATTTCTCCCTCTACTGCACTTCTTATACAAAAATGAAAATTAGCCATGGCACATAAAGCCAGATTTTCTATTTCAAGCTTAACTTGATTCTAAAGTCATACAAACTACTAGTCAAATGAGTAGAGAATTAATTACCAAAGTGTTGAACTGAAACAGTGGTTCTGATGCCACAAGCCATTCTATTGTCATTAATCTTTCGAAATTGCCTCCGGTGGTTGTTGTCTGAGAGCACTATGACCCAAATTACTTTTTAAGTTGCATTATTATTCAATAAGTTATTTTTATGCAATTTGTTAAACTATTGCATCTAGAAAGGACAAAAATATCGGAAAGTAAATATATTGGCAAGAAATGCCATTCACATGTGCGTTGCGAACATAAATACACAAAAGTTACTGCTTGGCGGCATTTTGTTTGGACTCAAGCCAATACCTTATATGAAGTTAAAAAACCGAATACTGAACTACAACAGATGTTGATAGGGATCCAAAACTTATTACCCAGCCGATGGAAGATCAATGATAGAACTTTTATCTTCAAGTTAATGTAATTGGAATACCAGAGACCTAGAAGTAGAATTAACATTTGTATGTTTTGATAAAAGATTGTGGATTATGTCAGAAGCAGACAATCTTGAATAAAATCTAAATAACACTGAATATCGATAATAAATACAGTACAAATATAAGCAAAATGAAATTACAAGAGCAAAATAACGAGACAATTTGCAATTTGGCAAGCAACATAATTCAATTTCCAAGAGGTCAGAGCAAGGGTTTGCAGGTATTAAAATATTCAGGTTTGGTTTTTTTTCTTGTTTTGCCAAACTTGTGTAAATTTCGTTGGGAGATTTTCTACGCAGAGGGACTGTGGAGAAGATTTAGTGCCATTCAACAATGTAGAATATTAAATGAATGGATGTCCTAAGTTTTAAAGTGTTGAAAACTTTGAGCACCTGAACGAGTTATGGAGATAGTGAACGAGAAATAAAATGTGAGACTTTATTTGAAAGTTTACGAGGGTTAGGAGAAAATGATACGGGTAAAACTGATGAGAAATATTAAAAATCATCAAGAAAATCAACTATTAAACAGTACCAGCGATAAGCAAGAACAATTTTTTTAAGGAGCACTAAAACAAAATATTAAAAAGTGTTGTAAAAAATTCATTTCAAAACTTTACAACTTAAAGTGAGGCTCTAGAGACGAGTAAAAAGACAGCTCACTTGAGATCAGAGCTGATAAAAATTGCAGCACTAAGCCTGGTTAGCCATTCCAGGTGGCAGTTGTGGCGTCGTTTGCGGAAAGCAACTTATGCAAATTTTATTAGCAGTATCGTGGCTTACCAGTGATACATTAGCCGCATCAAATACTAACAATGCAGGAGATTATATAACAGACTAGCTTTCCGCCCGCGGCTTCGCCCACGTGTAATTCGGTTATATATAGCGTTTTTTAATGATCTCGACAGGGCTTTTTCTCTCACAGGCTGAAATCTTGTTACAACTGGAATTAAATATAGCCTGTGTTACTCAGGGATGATGTAGCTTTTAGCTTCGGTAGAGTATACTTTCAAGTTGGTCCCGGTGTTATCTAGTCAGGATCTGATGATGGTATTCCAGGGAAATCAAGGGCAAACCTCAAATTTACAGGCAATTACGTTTTTGACAATTTCATAGATCTGTTTAAGTATTTGCGTCTGATAGTCATCATCCCATGTGAATGAGCTGATGATGGAAGGTACAACTCCTCAACGGTTAGGACTAGAAAGAAAATTCTTACGAAGTTATACGTACATGTGAGGCTATTAGGTTGACCTGATAATAAAAAGTAAATCTCATTAACGTTAAGAATTTAGGTGAAAATGGATGCGGACAAATTTCGTCTCTTCACTTGTTTCCTTTTAGCTGTTTGTATGGGTAGTGTTAACACAAAATAGGGATTTAAAGGCGTGATGTTATTAATGTTATGCATGTATGTACATAATTATGTATGTTATTATGTATGTTAAAGAGACGACTGAAAGTTGTCATACAAAGTCTTTTTTTAAGGATGGGAAATCATCAAATGACCTCTCCCGCTCTGGGTGGAACGGAAGGGAGTGTCAGACTTTTACTGACTAAAACCCACCTCGTTCCTTCAGTTGCCCTTTGCGTTCCGGGGCCACGGTATCTCGTTAGAACTTTCTCGCAGCCCCGGCTCAGTCTATCCCGTTTCCCCCCTTGGGGGTTGACATTTCAAAAATCCCTTCTTAGAGGAACCTCTGTTCAAAATCTCAGACTCCTATATCGAGCGGTTTCGGCTGTGCGTTAATAAATCAGTCACCCAATCGCACCCCTAAATCACGATTGGAGGGTAGTTTGAAAAAACTTATAATGTCAAACATATTTACTTGCCTATGGACGTGTTCATGCCAAGTTTCAAGTTTATAAACCCAAGGAATAAGATTTTTCATAGAAACGTTTTTACCCCTTTTCCCCCCTTGGGGGTTGAATTTCCAAAAATCCTTTCTTAGTGCTCCCCTACATATCCCAAGGAACCTACATTCCAAATTTCAGCTGTCTACGACCAGTAGTTTCGACTGTGCGTTGTCTGTCAGTCAGTCACTCAGTAACGGAAGAGTTTTATATATATAGATAGTTGTCGAGGAATCAACGACAACATAGCAACCGTTGAAATCGATAAGTTGTGTTAATATTTACCCTAAAAACAGATTTTCAATAGTATAAAAGCAAATGTTCACGTTTATGTAAATATTGTGTGTTTATGAACATGAAAAATGTGGTTTGCAATTATTTTAATGGAATAGCTAGCTGTACCATAACGTTTTATGGTTCAATGAAGTTTGTTTGAACTTTTATTAATATGGTGAATGAATTGTAGGTAGATTAAGGGCATTGTTATACTTAATGCACCGTATCTTAATGGTTAGGCAATAACTGAGCTGTAAATTACTTACACAGATTGGCTATTATATCAACGTCATATACAACAATGCCAATAGAGAAATAATGAAGCGAAACAGTACATAATATTGATTATTTACGAAGGCATTTTAGCAAACAGTATTGTTATTTATTTTACTCGCAATGACAATAATTACTTGTTAAATTTGTATTTTTCTAACCCGTAAAATAAATTCACATTTCTTACAATTTTTTTCTTAGATCTCCTTTAATAATTATGATATGAGTTTTATACCTTTTATTTAGAGGTCAATTTGCTGTCTAAGAAACATAACAAGCAAAATATTATCAACAGGCTTCTGACAACATTCCATAGGCTCGATTTACGCAACAAACGCAAAAATTACAACAACAGATAGACACATAAGTTGATCTGGCAATGAAAGGTATACCCATATTATGGGGGCTACTTATCTCCTCATTTCGAGGCAAATGTGTGTTGGCTATAGGCCAGCGGGCTGTAAGTGTTCTAGGGATTTTTTTAACAATTCCTCGTACGTAGTGCACGTAGGAACGGCTCCGTAAGTCACTGTGTAATGGACGTAGTAATATTTTATTTGGATGTTTGCTACTACACCTGGATTTTCTGATTGTCTTATTGCTTACGTTTCGGTTTTAAACTTCGATTAAATGAATGAGTTTTCTGATTAGATTGTTTGAAGTTTGGAAATTAATGTCTTTAATCTATAAAGTGTGAAGTTGCAGGGCTCGACAAGCAGGAGTAGGTATGGGGTGGTTTTTAGTCAGTAAGAGTCTGACACTCCCTCTCGCCTCGCACTGACGAGAGAAGAAACTGGATGATTTGTCCCCCTTTAAAAAAAGCTATGTAGCATAGGGGCTACAGAATGATATATGGTGCCATTAGTCCAACAAATACTCAGTGTCGGATGTTTATGGTGTATTGTGACGAAAGCGACATCCGTATTTCCGTATCCCCATAATCCATTTATCCATTAAATACGGTCCTGTTGGACTAATGGTTAAAGATCAGAAATGGCACATTAGTACTGATGCCTTCATTTTATCTAATCTACCATTGCCCTAAAATGTACTCCGAAACTGCAATGCTGGCATTCAGACCACTCAATCACGGCAAATAACTACAACAGGAGTGCACCACTCAGTGACAAATTCGTAAACTGAACATCCGCTAACGAAATCACACCCATACCGGAGTTAATACGTCGAGCATTTTGATAAATATGCTGTATATTTTCCAAGTACCTACATTACACACCGACTGAATCTAGCCACAGAAATGTAATAAACATTTTAATTCTCACTACTGTACCGGATATGAAATGCGGCGAATTTCGTAAACATGATCATGCAAAGTTTCGCTTTATTGCCTTTTGAAATGTTTCGTTATTAAATGACAGTGCGAAACGAATTGTCAGCACGCTGTGCCGCTAAAATATGGTGGAACTGTATTCTATGTTATTTCCGCTGTAACAAATATAAAAAAGTCGTTTCGTTCGCTGGAATTGTCAGTTGTTGTTAGAACATGTCAGCCCGCGACGATAAATCATTGTATGCTAACTAGTTAACAACAAAATTTCCAAGATGCCACAAAAACGCGAAAGACGCAAATAACTCTTCATTTCCTTTTAAGCAGACGTTGAATGAATGGCCAAAGAAATAGAACGAACGAACTAATTTGAAGTTGAATGAAAACAGAAAGTACTTCAGTACTAAAGTTCGTACCTTTGAATGAACATCGTATGAAAATTGCTAGAACCGAGCGGTACAAACGCCAAAAGCAAAGCTAAAAAATAAACTGCAGGATACTCCACGAAATATAGACGAGTTCAAAAACTTGTAGAAGTTTTATGAAGTAGTTCGTTTGGGAAAGTACTGCAACACTTTGTTTACCATCGTCGTGCTTGGTTTGATTAGGTGTTGAGTGCTGTTACAAACATCCTTTATCATACCAACCGCTGAATGATATAAAAGTCACCATCTCCATTATGTCTCTGCTACTTTTACTAAAATTACCAACAGAAATACGTACTTTTATTATGGTCTTAAAGTAAAGTGGGGTTAAGTAGCTACCCGTGGGTGACAGTACGTAATGATAAAATATTTACACGTCGAAGTTGCTTGCTTATATTACACTATATACTCAACTAATTAGTTTAGGAGTAACAGCAACAGTTCTTGTTGGTGTGTGAGTAAGTCATTTAACGACTGTTTACTACCGGAGTTTGGAACTTCTAAGTTGGTACTTAAATCAAGTTTTGCAGCGACACGAAACACCGGAACGTGCACGCACTGATGAAAGGTTTTTGACAAATTGTGTTTGAGCTTCGTGCTTATACCTAGAAAGTTGTGAGTTTTAATAACTTCCCGCAGCTATTAGCTATACGGACGGCTCTTAAAGAAATACTTTTAATTAAACTTTCGCTTTGCAATTTCTCCACACTGCACGGATGTATTATTGCTTGCTTTTAACATCGCAAGGTGCAACTTGCGAAAGGTGAAGTTCATTTCTGAGTTTCTGTGTATATCTATGCTTCTAGACATCGTCATCAGTTTTCTTACTCTGAAAAAGCTAAAATTCTTATTACACCTTTAAACTAAATGGCGTCAAATAAAGTTTCAACCTTGCCACATTATCTGACTAGTACCTTTTTCAAAGCCGATAAGGATCTACGTCTGGAATATAGATAATCTTAATGGTAACCATCTGAGGATAATGGGCCCTACACGATTATCTTCAATCGCTATAAAAACTGGGGCTTGAAAAACCGTAAATGTTAGGCCTAAAGCCACATTTACAAGTGAAATTGTATGGTGGTGACCCTATATGTAAAGGGACCATTAGCAGTGAGCATTGACCACAACAATGAATGTGTGTAATTGCACAGACACGACTGACAAACGACGTGTGTGTGTGATTGCAAATTGATATTATTAGCAGACGCGAGAGGGCGCTGCCTTTTGTTATTCGGGGAAGGTAATGAGTTAATTTTGTAAATGTATAGTATTTATGTGACGTAATTATGAACCATTACATCTTTACCCTCGCGAATTTGATGGACAGAAAACAGACAGCCTTAATGTAAATCATTATATGTAGCCAGTATTGCAAAAATAGTCCGCATTTGCAACTGACACTGAATATTTTCAAAGAATGTTGGACTACATTGCAAGTACATTTTAATCTCACCACATTTTATCATAACAAAGCATTGTTTCTTTGACTCTTACTCGAATTAATGAACTGGATAAAAATGCATTTCTTCGCTGAGATCACGAATTTTTTGTAAAGTAGTCGCAAGAAGTACATATTTGAGAAATATCTTGTGTATCTCGTGCCTTATTTTTAGTTATAAATATTAAATAGAGCCGTGGCTTGGACTTTAATATTAATTCAATTTTTTTTTCGTAACAACTTTGTTAATGAACGTAGGTATAGCATGTTTAAAAAGGGACGTTAACAAGCTACAGAATAATGACTTTACTTTAGTAAGGTGATATTAGTTTTCATATTTTCTTGGCTTTATACAGTGCAAAGAAAAGTCTTTTTGTTTAATATAAAACAGAAACTCCGTATTATTCCTACAAATGACAGTATATTTTACTCGACCAAATAGATGTCTCACATAGTATGAAAAGTTTATCAATTTTTCCTAACAATTTGTCGCTCAACTAGTTTGGTTAGTGGAGTACGAAATTAAACGTTACCGGGTAGGAAGGCAATAATGATCGACTGGGTCGACTGGCTGGCCGCGTTGCCCACTGGGTCTATAAAACTTAACTGAAAACATAGAGGCAAAACGAAGATTAACCGATTGTGACTGGGTCCCGTGCCAATAGAAAGACATCTTTTTTGGATCAACTGTAGTCCGTCCGTATGTTCGATTGGGGGCGTTTTTATTTCGTTTTACTTTTCGTTTCGTATTTTTCGTTTAATTTTCAACGTTATGTTAGTTGTTTTAATTTTGGATCTGTGGATTGGTTTGATTTCAATCATACTGTTTGTGTGAATTGCAGACGAGTTAATTGATGTCTCTTTGAAACGCTATTTTTCTTTTAATTTTTAATGAATGTGGGATCATTGTTAGGTCAACACGGAATTTGGCTGGATTGCCATCTGCTTATTATATGGTAGGCAAAATCTTAGTAGGTTCTAAAATCGGTTATAGATAGATGGTTTTATTGTTATTACTTATTACTTGTCACTACATACTTTTTATAGCTGAATATCTTTATAGCAGCGTCACTTTATCTTTTTTTCTGTTTTTACTCGCACAACAAGATACGTATACATTATGAGTAAAAATACATATTTACGTTACGAAAGCTCTTGGCAACATAAAATCGGTGCCGTCAAAGAGTCTTTTGAGTTTTTCAATGTCGCTTTTGAAAGTAACTTGAAATCCTCTTAAAAGTATGAAAGTAACATGAAAAGAGTCTCGATGGTGTGACTGTATTAGGAACTGAGGAACTGGTTGGTACTGCGATTAATTAAGAAGGCACTAGAAAAAGTTAAGGCGCTGTGCATAGTCAAAATAGGATTGATTCAACAGTTTTTTTGCCCAATGTTTACATGTTAGAGCAACAAAAAAAATATATGTTAATCTTGATCATTTTTATGAATGGACCACCTTCTTCAAAACACGATTTCTATAAATTTTCTCGATAGAAAAAAATCATAAACTTACCATTTAAATTGAAATTCTAGCCATTGTAACTATATTATTTATGAACATATCTTAATAAAATTAATAACAGTGACGTAATTTAAAATAATAAAGGGAACTGCCTTATTTATTTGTCGATTGAAATGAGATATTTGTAAGAATTAATATAATTCATGATAAATAACTCAGAACGAATCGAACAAAACGTCGTCCGATCATGACATCTATTCGTTTCTCTTTCATTCCTACGCGGACCGGCAGTGACCGCTGAGGCGCGCTGCTTGGTGGACCTATGTCAGTTTGTGTCAATCGCCGCTCAGAAAATAATCATTCACTAACATATCTTTTTGCTGTTTGTAATATTTTATTTTGTAATTAGCTTTTTCTAAGTTGGGTTGTCAGTATATTTTTTTGTACGAAATCGATTTGAATTATAAGTTGTGTAAATACAATAAATTTTTTCATATACTATTACCGCGTAGCATGGTGCAGATGACACATTCAGTAACGTTCCGTACCATTCTTGAAAGGAGAAGGGGACTTTTGGGCCCAGCAGTTAACTAGTTGAAATGTATATTAAAAAAACCGTCATATTTTTCTAAGGGAAATCACAAAATATGGTACCTTGTTTCTATCTGGGAAGCGAGAAAACTTAAATTAAGTTATAAAACATTAATGATTATTTAATCATTTATGCGTATACGTACTCTGTGATTTAAACTTCTTAAAACACAGTCTGACATCAGTCAGTCACCGATTGACAGATGACACTCGTTCGTTGTGTTTCGTTCTGAGTGCGCACGTATTTTCCATGTTTTATTGTTAAACCCCACGACCTCGGCTTTATAAAGGACTTTTGACGGATCTTGCATCTCTAAATTACCTGACTCTCTATTTTGGACAACTGTTTAAGCCTATCAATCGGATATTGACGACATGGATCGCTGTGTAGATTGTACGATTGCGACTGGTCGCAGTAACTCGTATTGGCAGAAGAGTCTTGGAAGATGTGGCGATTTTATCAGTTATTCGTCAGTGGCGTGCATCTCAGCCTGTATAATATGGTATCTCAGTTGGGAAAGATACCAAGAAAATATACGTACCCCGCCCCCTACACAATTCTTAGATGACATTCTCCTAATTATTGAAGATGAATAATACATATTTTATACTAATATTGGTGTTTTATTTATATATCCTCCTGTCCGTTTTTAAAAGATTAGTGCCTACTGATTCTAAGGACCTATGCACACCACGTTTTTTAAACGAGCCGTCGACGCGCGTTTGTAGCGATACATTACAGACACGCGTGTGTAGCGATGCGGAAGCGATGCAAACGCGCGTGTTATTGATACACACGTGCTGGTGCCGCGCGTTTGTATCGATACAAACGACAACAAACTGCACTGTAGGAGAAAAACATGGTGTGCACAGGCCCTAAGTGCAGAATATTGAATGTAAAAACTTGTCTTCGACTGTAGCGACTGTTTGGAGCACTGGAGAGCCAAACATGTCAGATCTTCGACACGTCACACACGCTCCTTGCTTAAAACCATAACACAACCAAAACTATTTAAAAGTATTTCGTAAAAAACACAAAAAAACTGCAATGTTATAATATAACCTCACTTTTACTACATTAGGTACATATAACTTGATTCCTGGATAGCCAAATTTCACCAAATTTTCAGTGAGGCCTTGTTATTATATCCTCTAACAAATAAGGCTAGTTTGATTCAGTTAACACCTGGGCCCAGAAATGTATGGAGAAGTCCCCTTCTCCTTTGCTGCGATTTAAAAATTATGCCTTAGCATTTTAGTTGTACCACATTCATATTATGTTAAATCATTCGTAAATATAGTAAATTAAATTAAAACCAATCAGAATGTTCTAGTCTTCAAATAAAATCTAATGGAATAAAGAATGTATGCTGCGAGTATCGATAGCGATAAAAAAAGATCTTTCTAATGTCCATCCCTAATCATGTGGTACTGAGAGACGTCAACGTCATACAGGCAACTGTCACTAGCGCAAAAACTATAGTAGTAGAAAGTTTGTGTAAATTATTGTTCGATTTCGGTTTTAGTCATAAAAAAATAAATAAAAATAAAATAAAAATGTATACAACATAATATTGAAAAAATAAGAAAACAAAAACTAATACGAGTGAATGAGATTCGATCTTAAGGATCACGGAACGCGAATCTAGACAGCAACGCACTGGGCCACTCGTCCATGAAACTATAGTAGCGAAATTACGTTCCTAAATAAAATGGAATACGCGTATCAATGACATTTGCACGGTGCACCCCTCAGTACACGAGACCCACTTCACCTGCTTCACCCCCTCAAATACATAAAAGTTGTCTATTCACCGCGCCTTAAGATGTCGATAATATTGATAACACTCCATCGGTATTTTTATCATCATCAGTCCCGTTTCCATCCACAGAATTTTGTCATTCATCTGCTGTGATGTGTTCCCAATAATTATATTGCGGGATCCAACATCTTTACGGTCGTGTCCCTGAGACGTGTTGAGTTTGTTCTGGTAACTTTTTGGTTGGGTTAATCAGAAAATATCTAGTATAAGGTATGTTAAAAGGTAGTCACATCAATCCATCCCTGATTAGACGTCTAAATAAAACCAGAAATGAAATGGTAACCAGTAAAAGAGTGCTTTTGCACCAAAGATGTGCTATGATACGTTGTTGTGGATGCGTTTGGCTTCCATCAATCATCAGCAATGGTGGAAATGGAGTCAGCTAAGCTATGTTTGTTATATACAAAAATGCGTGGATGGCTTCCCTACAATCGGTACATTGCATATTTGAGCTGCGCATCTTTTCGCACAGCTTTATAGCTCAGTATAAGTAGAAACGGTCACATAGTTTCACAGCATAGCTACATAGCACATCTCTCGTGGAAAAACACCCTAAAACCTATACTATTTTGAAATAGACACGAATACGTAAAAATGTGTCATGTGTATGGAATACATTTGATAGATGACAGCAAAAATTCGGTCTCCATTCAACGGTACACACGTCCGTTGTAATAAACTTCTCATACATCAAAACCAACGTTCAGAATAAACACGAAAGTACTTAGTTCGTAGAAATACTTATTCCGAACAGGTCGTAGGTAATACGAAAAAAATCGGCCAAGATTTTCTCGAAAGAATTTACGTACGGTACCTTTTCTAAAGTAAATTGCATTTTCTTAGTTTGCAGTAGCCAAGTGTTCTAAGAACTTTCTAGATAAAGTGAGAATTTATAAATCAAAGATTTTATTGTTCGTGTAATTAGTTTTTTCGTTTACTTAAGTTAGGAAAGAAAGTCAATAGCTACATATTTCAACTAAAATTATAATTGCGAAAGCAAATTTTAATGCATGTTGGCTCTTAATATCTTTCACAAAACATTTGGGAGTATAAAAAAGGACATAGTAGGCTTCAAATTCATGCGGACAAAACCACGGGTAATATGAGTAGTCAGTATTTTAATAAAGGCAAACAGTAACAAACACAAACATCACAGACAACAAAGCATTATCTGTGTTACCAAATAAATAAAATAATAATCAATTTACAAAATAAGAACACATTTAAAAAGCAATTAGGCTGACCGGAGCAAACAAAACTGGCACAAAAATATTTTGTTAGCAACGTTTATTTGATTTAGAAAAAAAAAAAGATAAGTATCTCTTTAATTTAGCTAATGAGGGCGTGACTATTCGACTTACATTTAATTTAAATTAGGAACAAAAGATGTTTTGTAGACGTTGCATTTTCCCGTTTGTTCAATGATTTCGTGTACTTTGATCCATATTATGCTTTTCTCCTCAAAGGCAGAAGGAACACTGATTAGGAACGGTTGATTACATCCTTTTGTTAGAATCCAATCAAGTTTATCCTCGTGATAGATATTTGGCGAAACATCGTTTCGAAGTAGCTTAGTTATTTCATGGCCTTGTTATTAACGAATAAACGTTTTACCAAATATTTTGTGTTACAAAGATATTCCTCTTTACTGAGGTATCAAAGAGATAATCAAAGCCGCGGCGTTAACCTAAATAAGAAAACTGAAGGATAAATAGGAATGTTGTTCGTGGGATTTTTAGTAAATTGTTGCTGTTGTTACGTTAGTAATCTTTTTTGTATTGAACACGTCTCTATGTCCTTTCTATTAACGTGTATTATTGAGTGTTGTATAGATTTGGTGCTAATACCACGTAGGTGTACAATTTTTACATACAATACAAAAGAGAACATAAATGTTTATTTATTTTGAAATAAGTATACATGCCATGTCAACCTTTATTGTACTTTATTACAATATATTTAAGAATCAAACTTCAAACCCCATGTCCCAAAAATCCAAATATTTATAACAAAGAAGTTGACACAACAGCTGTATAAGACAAATATACCGCACGATATAAACTTCAAACGATAGATAAAGCGGTCCCAAAGCAGAGGCGGTTATCTGCACTTTTTATAGTAATAAGCTCTTTGACGCTATCCTATTCACTGGCGACCGTTTTCAAAGGGAACTCTAGTCAAATAGTGAGAGAAAAATGGCTTCCGTTTCGTAAAAAGTTTTCATCTATATTTCTAAAATCGCCTCTTCTTGGAGAAGATTATTAATTCTAGTAGTTATCAAAGGTACTAGTTGTAAAAGGTAAAACGAGGGAAAGTCGAGTAATTAGATTCTTTCATGGCTGGCTTTTTATTAGGATCTTAATTTAAGATCTTTTTTCGTAATAAAAATTAAGTTTGGTCTTTTATTTTGAAGATTTTTTGTCTTTATAATGTCTCTGTAGAAGCGGAGTACCTACAGATATAAAAAAACATTACTTGGTATTTGTAACTGGCAAAAAGTTATTGACATATAAAACTGTCTACATGAAAAACGCTATAAATTTTGTTTTAGAGCTATCTATCAAGCCGTATGGAAACAGCATTGAAATCAATGTTTCTATTCAAACTGCTGGTTTGAATATGGGTAACAGAGTTATGCCATGATACCAGCTACCATTTAAATTGTATGAATAACTAAATAGAAATACAAAACGGTTGTTATTTTTGTGTACCGAATATTGCTGAGTTTTATACCTAAATACACATATAAAATATATGCGTATTGCATTGCAATAGGAATAAACATGTGTCATATAACAAACAAAAATTGCATTCATGAATAAAACATTGACTGCCTCGTTGGTCGAGTGGTCGCAATTGTGACTGCCGGACAAGGGGTGTTGGGTTCGATTCCCGTGTCTGGCAAAGAACTACTGGGCTATTTTTGGTTTTTCTAAAATTTTTCAGTAGAAGTACGAAGTCTGTGTAATTGTGCCCAGTATATAGCAATAAGCTCCTCCCTATTACATTGAATTTATAACACAAATAGTGAAAAGTGTCCGCTGGGCATATTTAACGTCTTTTATAACCACCCACTATTTGAATGTGATGAATTTGAATTTATTTTCAGAACAAATGATTGATGCTGGCATTTGAAAAATACGTAGTCACCTAACGATGCCCTCAATACGTTTCAAAGAATAGTGTACCCATTCTATTATTCGTCTCCATCTAGTTTAGCACTAATATCTAGTTACTTAGGGTCTGTAAAATATACACCTATTTTATCAGGTATTTTCATACTGGCTGTTGTCCGCCACTTCGTCTGCGTAGAATTATGAGTTCCAAATATATTTTTTTAATAAAAGTAGCCTAAGTTACTCCTTAATACGTACATCAGCTACCTGCCAATAAATGCCGTCAAAGTCGGTCAAATCGTTTCAGAACAATTAGCCACAACATACAGGCAGACAGTATAACAGTATCTTAAGTATATTCACATGCATAAAGTAAAAAACGATTATTTCAATATTACAAAAAGACACTGATTTTTATTAAATTTATCTTTAATAGTTATATGGCTGATATTATACCAAGTTTTATCTCAAGAAAAGAAAATTCATCAAATTGCAGCAACAACTTCTAAAACAATATTGCATCGTGATTGAGAATGTTTATCAACTGAAGCGGAGCGGGTAATGGATAACATCTGAGAATGATTTAGTGGTTGCAACAGACAGGCTTGAGGAACTCGACACGAAAGTATAAGGCGATGAAACTGTCGTCACGTTGACGGATAACCTTCGCTGCATAAAGCTAGTAATTAATTATTGTCGAATTTTCCTACCAGGGTACAAATGAGAATGCCCGTCGTTCCCCAGGGTGTCGTAAGCTCAGGGTTAGCGTGGAGGGATTTGTGGCATCAATAATACATGGATTGACAAACTTGTGGCAATTGTAAGCGGATTTAGATTTTTGCTGTCGATTTCTAAAGGATTTAGAAACCCCACATGGGTAATCCGATATAATTGCTTTTGTGCCAGACCGTTAGCATATCATTTTAACAAACGTACTGTTACAATTCACTTTGTATTTAATTAATTTAATTTGGAAACACGGCTGCAAGGATTTCAAATTGTAAACAATGAAAATTAATTAACATTGAATTAATTGCGGTATTTCTTCCCAATTAACAGTGTTTGCAGAACGGAATTGTTACAGACCGGTTCGATTATATTGTTAAAACACTGAATTTTATACTTCTAAAAGCATCACAGGTACTTGCTTTTGGTCAAAAATATACAAGAAATTCTTAAGTGTTTGACGAGCCGAGTTAATAAAATTCAGTTTTTAGTCTAAACAGACTGGAACTCGAAGACTGTAATTAAAATATTTGAAGGTCACTTCTAGAGTTTGTTCAAATATCTATAGTGTGGGTCGATGTGAATTATTATCTCCATAGAAAATTATACGTAGTGGTTGTGAGTCTTGACTGAAATTAACGGGTCGGGTAAAGTATTTTCGGATTGTTGTAATTCCCAGGATAAACAGCATAATTGGCGCAAATTGGATGTAGGTGCTACACCTGCCCCTTTGAGGAAAAACAGGGCGATTGTTTGTCTGTCTCATACATGGGAGGAGACAAATAGAAATATATCTATCTATATGGCATATTTAACAAACGGTTCAGGTACCAATAACGACTTTTATTCGTGCGAAGACTGTTGAAACGTGTGAACCGCGCAATGGACCACGAAAATCTCGGAAAGGACTTATTTGATATATTGGAAGATTTTGATTCCCAGTGGTATAAGGTCGGATTTATTCTGTCCTCAAGCTAGGGGGCTTATTTACAAGCGGTATCACATAACATTGATGGATGAGTGCTTTTAATGGATAGCGTTAGTGCAGACACTAAAGGGCGGTGATTTACAAGTAAATAGTAAACAGATGTGAGTCATCGATGTGATGTTAGTGTGTGAGCATTTTATCGAGGTTGAGACGCCAGATAAGTGTCGTATTAATATTGATGTTAGTTTTTTCTATGGCTATTTATCATATAGATAATTATTTATACATAATATACCAAGCCATATTAACATATAGACTGAACGGCTAAGTACAAATGTCAAAGTTAAAGTCAAAGCATTTATTTCAAATTAACCTAAATTAGGCACTTTTGAAACGTCAAATTGAATTGTCCGTCAGTCTGTCCGTCAGTGAAGCTAGGTGCTGACATGAATGACCTCTGAATGCAAGTAAATGTTTGTTAAGTTGCTAAAACAAATAGTTTTCTGTGTACTGTTTTAATGTTATCTATTTTTAAGCTGAAACCTCGACTAGAAGAGAGGTCTTGACAGACAGACAGTGAGGTCTACGAACTACAAAGTGAACGACAACGACGTGAGGTTGAAAGCTTTGTATTTTCTCGTGGAAAAAACTTCAAAAAAGAATCTAGTCACAAGTCAAAGGTAAAACATTGGTCTATAGTGGGATTTCAGGAACTGACGTTTTAACATAAATGTAAAATAAAACTAAAATTCCAACAAACCCATATAATTGTTTCAGGATTCGGAAAACTAATACTGACATTTGAGGATTAGGTATTATAAAACAATATTCGATAGAAAAATACTAGCATAATAAAGGCAATACTTATACCATATTTTGTACAGTTAACAGTTCAAAACGATAGTGAAACAAAATGTAATATTGAATTTCACATTGGGCGCGTTCTACAATTGACACGTCGACACCGAACGTTGAGAACTCCACGATACAATTCAACCGTCACTATTTCGTTCAATCTTTTATGCAACGATCTCTTCGCAAGTATCTACGTAGATTTATATGGTAGCATTTTGAACTCTGTTGTTGTCATAGACGAATAACTTAACTGTCGAAATCGATAGAACGATTTATTCATAAGATGTATGACTTTGGTTTGGTAATTCCAAATGTTTCTAAAGTTTAGTTACAAAATAAAAACTAAGGTACTTAACGAATAGCGGCTACATACCTTACGACTTAACTGTACAGTTAAATCAATCGTAGAGTGTAGACTATATGAACATATGATTTAACTGTACAGTCCGACTGTACAATTAAATTGTTTGTTAGCGAGCATAAATGCTAAACATCTAAGGTAAGTAAGGCTGTAAGGTATACCCACTTAGTTTGGTTGATTGTATCAATGTTTGAAAAAGTTACAATTGAACACACACTTCACCACGTAACGTTTACGTAAAATATTTTCTTGGGACGTTTATGTAATGAAAACTTCATCGATATTTCTGTAGAGATTTGCATAGATTTACATAAAAAAATATCCTTTAATGTGACACACGGTTGAAAAAGGGTCCTTGATATGGGTGATACTCGATAAACCAGCTGAACAGCAAAAAGGGGGACAAACATCTTTGCGTTTCACACTTAGCTTTTAAAACTGGGTAAATAGGTCTTCCCTAATGTTATTACGTTTTTCTCTCCTCTTCATATTTCACAGACAGTCCTTTGTTTCAACATATTTTAGAGGCTACTTCAAAAGCGTTTTTTATGAGACCCTCTATTTTGTTTTGAAAGCGTAAATTAAATTATTTTTTATCTTTTCCTGAAAGTAGGAACCGCAGGATAAAGACGTCGTGGCAAAGGATTTTTTTATGGTTGGCAATTTTGTTATTGTACAATGGACTTGTACGGATTCAGGCTACACTGTAATAACTTTATTGTAATTTTGGCTTAGGGTTTGGGATATTAATAACGTCCAAAAATAGTCTAAGTATAACATCTATATACACTTCCAAAAAAAGAAGAATAAATCTGATGACTGACTATTACAATATTTCAACAATACAAGAATAAGCTCAGAATACTACACTAGTATACACATACAGTATATGATGGTACTTAGATACTTACCTTTTCTATACGAGAAGAGGCTTTATAGATAATTATTAGACTATTGATACTGATAACGATGCACTTAGAATATAAAGTTACAATGATAGATTCTATAAATTATTAACAACATTATGATAAGACTAATGCCTACAGCAGATATTAATATCAGTTTGATCTCATGAAAAGATTAACGTGGGAAGGATTTTAACTGTTGTAAATTGAGCTTTAGTACTAAAGGATATCTGTCTAAAATATTTTAGCTACAAAGATTAGAAACCAGCTATTTTAAAGGTTACTGCTATAATCACTATAAATGAGCTGAGAATTAAGGCACAACAACTCTTTGTAAAATCTGTACTGAGTGACTGGCCTCGTTCAATATAATAGCAATGCTAACAGGTTTCTAAATACCTACATAAAATAATAATTTAAGGTCTAAATGGACGACTTGGATGTGCTAAAAATATTCAGGCATTAGTTAGGCTGCTGTTTTTCTACAAATCTGATCTATTACTAACGTTTCGTCTACGTCATCGTCTGACATTGTATTAATAGGCTTAACTCTTCTAATTTTTATTTGATTTTCTCCCCTTTGAAAAAGGACAAATATTTTCTTTATACCAGTACGCAAAGTCTCACAACAAATTCGGAAGACCTAAGTTAAATGTAGAATCAAGAATCTAGTCTAATCTTTATATATATAATTCTTCTGTACGTGTGTATGTCACTGAACTTCTCTTAAACGACTGGACCGAATTTGATGAAAATTTTTGTGTGTGTTCAAGGGGATCTGAGAATGGTTTAGATTCACAATTTTGTCCGCTGGACAATGTTTTTTTAATTAATTTTTAATTTATTAGTAGTTGTTGATTTTGGAATGTTTTACATCGGATCCGACGGACGGCGGTACCATCGCAGTGTCAAATATTATGACGTTAGATAGTGTCATAACATTTGAATAATAATTTTCATCAAAAAGGTCCAGAATGTTTTAGCTTATTAAAAAAATATTTTCAAATTAAAGACGTGTAGACAGGACAACGTCTGTCGGGTCCGCTAGTAATCTATAGTATTGTCATCGATATGTATATCGATCGATAGCAGTGTCACACTAAAAGCACTCTAATCATCTCCCAAAAAACAACAGGACCAAACTAATACACTTATCTTACATTGCAGATCGAGTTCCTTCGGAAAACCTCTTACAACAAGCTACTAATTCTGAGATTACCACAAGAAATTCCATTGAGTTATACAACCGAATATATTCCTTACCTGATGAAGAATAAAACGAGCGATAAGGCCTGTAATCCGCTCTTTTATGAGTAGGGCGAGCCACATGTCTGGTGGAAGCAAATATTCAGCCAATTAGGACCCTACCTAACAAGGTCACTTCGCATTGTACCCGACATGAGAACACTCTTTGCCTGATGAAATAATTTGTATAAACGAATATTTCCAGTTTTATTTGTTTGTCTGACTCGTGTAATTATAATTTGATTAATTTGTTTCTGTGTGAGTGTGAATTTATATAGCTTTTTTGCTGATGTTGTTGTTGTTGATATTTTCGTTGTGTACTAATTGATGTTTATTATTGTTAGTGCTCTTGTAATGGCAGATA
The DNA here is from genome assembly GCF_023101765.2 of Spodoptera frugiperda. Classification (NCBI taxonomy): domain Eukaryota; kingdom Metazoa; phylum Arthropoda; class Insecta; order Lepidoptera; family Noctuidae; genus Spodoptera; species Spodoptera frugiperda. The sequence continues at coordinate 3,296,749 of NC_064241.1, forward strand.
ATGGACAAACAAAATTAGTGTATTGTTTTTTGTTTTTGGATGCTAAACGCTGTGATGATAACATTACTTTCATTGTGTTAGTTCCAAACTAATTAACGAAATATAATAAAAGTAATTTCATACTGTATAAAGTTTAATGTTTTAACTTTTACTACGTCAACCGCAATAAGAGATATCGTTACAATTTCAATGGGGGAATTCATTGAAATGAGACTGGCGAGGTCAAACATGGTATATTTTACAGTGCATCGTTAAAACTTACAGCGCCCTCGTTTGCACCACTTAAGCACGTACTACTATAACTCCGGTTTCGAGTTTTCACACATAATACTGTCATTGAACCTTGACACATATTGGCATGGCCAGAACGGCATTTAGTTAAGTATAAACCCTGGCTTTTAGACTAGAATTGAAACGGTAATATTAATTTTCTTTTGTCATCAATATATACAGTTAGCGTCATGAGGACAAATAAAGAGAAAATCCTATCTTATCTTCGATAATTAAAAATAAAGAAAACAATAATATGATAATGAAAGCGCCAATAAGAAAATTTTATTTGACACCCTAACCGATTTTATTTCTTTTGTTCGAGCTCTTCCTTTTGTTTTCAGATGGAACTTTTCCGGAAACATTAAATATTCTTTTTACCGTTTCTACACTCTTTAACTACTTTAAAATGCTTTAGTTCTGTATCGGGAAAAAAGGGCAAAACACTTAACTTTCTATACTCTATTCATAATTTTAATGGAACATTGATATAATACTCATACCATCACGTGACGTCATTGATCATATTGAATGATATTTCTGTACATTTTATATTAGAACTATACAGGTTAAATTCTCCACTAACTGACTTCAAAACAACTTTGAGCATCGCTTTCAAATTGCGAAATATAGACTTGAAACAGAAACTTCAAGATACGTGGCTAAAAATAGTGTAGAAATCTTTGCTAGCTCCACACTTGAGTTTCTATCCCCGTAAAGTGTAGCTTATATCATTATAACAAGGTTTAAATTGGAACAAACAGCTACGACTCATAGAAAAGTACTTAATGCATTTGAAAAACTTTGCTTTCAAACTACAGGTACGTGTATGTTCTAGTTCGAGAGCTAAGCTTTAAACAATCAATTTTCCGTTGAGTTTCGAAATATTATTTGCTTTAGTAAACGATTGATTGTTCAGCGAAAATAATTTTATATAGCAACGTGCTGTTTTGCGGGCATTCCGCTTCGTACTTGTATTTCCAATCATTTTATATTTTCTCGGTTCACTAACTGTATAGCGTTTTTCCAACTTTTGTGCTAACACAACTAATAGTGTTATAAAGTAACTTTCTGTTTGTATTAGCTGTTTCGATAAATTGTAAAACTTTGTAATATTGTACAAATATGTCTCAATGAAAGTTTTAAACTGGTTCCAGTTCGTATTTTCTTTGATTAAGTTTGTTTATTGTCAACGGGGATTGTGACTATAGTAGATAGTAAGTTCAACTGCTGTGTTTTTTGTAGTCTGCCTCGTTGGTCGAGTGGTTGAAAGTGCGATTGCCGGACAAGGGGTCTCGCTGCAACGTACGTTGTAGCACGGCGACTGGAAATGTGCCCGGTATATGGCAATAGGCTCACCACCTATTACATGGGACTTACAACATAAATTGTGAAATGTGGATGTACATTGTACAGTGGCATTACATGCCATAATGTACACCTCTGCCTACCCCTACCGGGGTTAAAGGCGTGACGAAAAAAAGAATCTGTTAACGGATTAGTAGTAAACATAGCTAAAATTTGGTATAACTATTCTTCAAATCTCAAGGCCAAAACCCAGACAGAAACATAGATTCGTAATATCAAAACAGTCTTGAATTCGTTCAGAGATAAACAACATAATTATACTGACAAACGTTTAATGTTATTGCTAGCGATATGGAAGAGATAAAGCTAAATAATATTCCAAACTTTAGTCCTTAACTTCAAGTTTTAGTTCGTAAACTACTTGTCTAGAAGAACATTAGTGAATCTCTTAAGCGATAAAAGTAGTAAGCCGTTCGTTTCTACAAGAGGATTTAATATCACAGTCTGATCATTAAGAGGTTTTGGCACGATACGACACTATAATAAATATTGGACAACAAATTGTATTGAGATCGCTGCATTATTAGATGGTTAAGCTCCCAATATTTGTAGTTTTGTAGCTTACATTTTGTTTTACAATTTTTCTTTTTTGAATCGTCGGTATTCACCTTTTTACGTTATAAGCTGGTAAGCGAGCAGACGGATCATCTGATGGTAAGTAATCGCCGCCCATGGACACCCACAACACTTGAGGCGTTACAAGTGTGTTACCGGCGTTTTGCAACTTTGCAATTGGAATTTAAGAGTTTTTGGAAAATCAAGAATTGGGAAAATTGAGTAATTGGGCCTCCGGTAACCTCATTTGCACAACGCAAGCGTTGTTTCACGTCAGTTTTCTGTAAGACCATGGTATCTCCCCAGTCGAACCGGCCATTTGTCCAAAGGGCTGTCACCCACTTACTAAATAGTAGTTACCTAGACAAATAGTAAATAGTAAGAATATAGACGCTAGTCAAATAGAAACGAAAAGAAATATGTCATTGTCAATCCCATATTAATATTATTTTTTCGATTCCTCTAACGTTTATGCTATTTGTCTAGAGGACAGTAATATTATCGACATGCTTTCACAAAATTTATCCGAGTGATTTATTTCTTAGTACAAAGGAAAAAAATGAGAGTTGAGAGCAGTCGGTTTTAAAGTAAAATTACTCAAAAAATCTGTGAAAAAATTCGTTGAATTGTAACAAAAGGTTTTAAAAAAATACTTTAAGAAACTTTAATCATTCATTCTATCCGATAAGACTGAGACATCTGAAGAGTAATTTACTACACTGAGAAAAACTTAATTAAAAGAAAGATCAAGTTTATTTTTAATGCTACAGAGAATTTTATGGCGAACTAGCATTAAATTGGGGATGAAATTATATTTTTTGTGATGTAACACTGTGTTACTTCGGTTCATTAACTACTTTCATTTTGCAAAAAATATGTTACTTGAGAGAAATTTCTCGGGCATTAAAACTTTTTAAAGCAAAGACTATTTCCCGAACCGTTTGAATACATTGACCTATAAAGAGCTAAGAGTTATTCGTACTTACAATCAGCAATATTACGTCATAACATTTAGGACGATACTGGTATTTCAGCGTTTCCTTGGAAACTTGTGATCGTTCTTTGCGGAACGACTATAAGGCGATTTAACGACTGTTACATAAAATTGACTTAAAGTTTGACACGGAAAAATAAAAAAGTAACTTGGAATTGGAAGTTTATTTCGTTTCCATTTCAGATTTTTACGTAATAATATTAAAGATTTTTCTAGAAATAATTTATTGAAATAGTTAAGATCGATCGTAGCAAGTCGTAGCATAACCGTAGACCGCGTAGCAATATTCGTAGCAACAGCATAGTAAGTAATCCCTTCTCTATATCAAAGAACATATCGATTTGCACTATACAAGAACGTATGATAATCTCGTCCGCAGTTTCGGCCGTTAGATCTAGTCTCCAATATGCGGATACTGGATCCGAGCCCATTCAAAGGTCACTAAGAGACCACCAATAAACTCTGATACGAAGTTCAAGCTTACCAACATTCGAAACTCTAAGCTTTTAATCAATGGGATTAGGCTTTGGTAAACTCGACGGAATGCGAATCAGTACGGATTGCTATAGCCATTTGTCAGTAGAAAGCAAAATCCACAGCCCCTATTTACAGACCACTCGATCGTTACCTAGTGAGTGCTCGGCTTCCGAAATAGCGACAACAATAAATCTAAAGCCAGGGCCGGATCTGAGCTGTAAATTAACTCGCGACAAGCTCTAACTTCTGGTGGTACAACTTTACAAACGCGAGGCGACAAGAATTATATGATTTATAACAGCTTACGATGTGACTAGCACAGAATATTAGTGCTTAAAATCCAAATGCATAGTGTTTAGGAAGTGTTCGTGTTAGTTCGTGTTTTCCACAAATTTCAAGTTGCTTAAGCACACTTAGATAGGACGTTAGTTAAAGTTTGAGGTATTAAAATATACAGTGTTGGCTAATGTATTTTATAACGTAAATACATACTATATAATACAGGGACAGCGTAAATTATTTTACACGTTTTGTTATTTGTCAAAATAACATTTTTGTTATTCATTAAAAACTTTCAACAAGTTGACGATGAAAATTCATTATTTCTTTCAAAACAAACTAAGTAAATTGAATATAATATGAAGTAAGAAAACTTTGTGAACTTTGATACAACTTCATAAAAAAATACAGACTTTTAGAAAACATTTTTTGTACACACCTTTTAGTTAACAGTTTTAATTAAATTGGTGTTGCATTTTTTATTTGACACTTCGTATAGCTCAAACAAATTCTTATAAAAATCGAATTAAGGCCGAAGTAATAAATTCTGAAAGTGTATTTAAAACGACGTGTAGTGTTGGAACCCAAGTAAATGAATAGTAAAAAAAATGATGTAGTATTGGAATTCTTTAACATATAAATATTCTATACATTTTTACTTTCGCTTCTACGTATTCAGAGATACAGGCCAGACGCTTTTCTATCCGAGCTAGGCCAGGCTTTATCGACAAAAACCGGGTTGTCAACATAAATAACATAAAATATGTCATCTTAAGAAAAGACAGGATATCCTTACGCTGTCGAAATCTTTACTGGTCCACGAAAAGCTGTGATAAAACATCACTGTTAGATTTATGAACGATCTTTTGATAGACTAAAATATATCTACATAATATTTTTATATTGCCGATTAAGTCACTCCGCAGTGTCCCATTTTCTTCGATCATAAATTTCAATGTTAAATATCGTTCGATGTGAAATTATGTCGTATTAAGATTCACGGAGTACAAATAAAGGAACGTGTGAGCGATATTGAATTTTTACGCATTCGTAGAACTGCTTTACAATCAGCCTTTTGCTTTTATTTGTCGAAAACTCTTCGCAAAATATCTGGACCAATATTCTTTTTACATCAATTAATTCTCGAATTCATTAAAAACGAACAAAAGCATTGTTCGTGTACTACCTGTATTTGTATCTTTACAATTTACACAAAGAATAGTAAAACTACAATGGCAATACTGTATTATTGGAGGTCCATTAAGTTGGAAGCCTCGAAAAGTGAATTCATTAATATTATTATAAGTTTCGTTTGGGAACAATGACTAGCCTGAAATGGACAAGCTATTTCAATCATCTATTCGGTAAATTGGCTTTAGTAATGAATTAGTGGTTGCCATAAATCGAATTTTGCCACTAATCTGCGGTGGTCAGGAACTGACGTCATCAGTGCTTCATAAATTGCTCTGTATGAAGTGGAAATGAATCTGGTTGAGGCTTGTTTCTCTGTATATATAATAATATTTTGCATACCTAATATATTAGGTTTTGTTAATTTATTTAATATTTGCGACAGTAAATTGGTTACAGATCAAACATTTCTGCCTTCTACCAGGTAAGTGTATGTCCATTTACATTAGGTCAAGAAAAATAAAATATTATCCAGCCATCTACCTCCACCTCCCTCCATAGCCAGTGATAGTGTAAACATTAAACTAAACGGCATAAAATGTTAATACAAAAACAACATTTTGTGGTTATAACAATTATTTGTTAACAGTTACTGACGCAATAACATTGATATTTTTATTTATAAACCACTCATTACTGAAAATTCAGCCAAATGTTGTGGACATTTATTTATTCATATCGTTTATTATTTGCAATTAAATTATATTACCTTTGTGTGTTTGAATACTTTTTATGAATTTTTGCGTCGCATTTAATTCATTAAGCAGCAATTGATATTTATAATTGATTTTTAATTAGTTAAATTATTAATGTTTGCTTACACAATTGGTACAATACGTTAACTTTTCAACAGCATTAATTTAAATTGTAATATTTTACAATTATATTATTGTACTTATTCGAAGATAAGATTTAGTTCAAGTACGGCCCTGTTCTATTCGTTCAAGTAATCCGAGATTGTCTTAGCCGCGTTTAATATGTGGTTGTAAAGAAAGGCAATAGGCGTACAGATGGAGATAAACACGACGATTGTATTCTCTCTTAATGCGGATTATGGCGGTTTTATCCATTAACAAAAATGTAAGGGAAAACAATGAAATAATGTTTATATCATTGTAAAGCCCTTATACAGGGACAAAAGTACGATTCGTATATTTTTCTAAATATATACGAATAAATGAATTAACCTAATGGAATAAGGTTAAAACGGATTGCTAAAATTGTTTTTTTTTTGTCTTCATATACTTATCTAATGTACTTATGTGACGTATGTACGTACCTACTAACATAAAATGCCGTACTTACAAGTACGAAATTACATTATTATTTAAGTATTATATCAAACCAGACTGTTACAATATCATCCCCAAAGTTTCCGAAACAATGAACTTACTAATATTTTCTAAAACAATGATTTACGGGACACCGCTTGCTTGTTATAGAAAAATATTTCTTTTATCTATCATTATTATTAAAAATAGTGCATTTGAATGGAAAATTATAAGCCGTTTTCGGGCACAGACAGACATCTACTTTGGTACCTATATTTTGACAAGTAAGCCGGTAGGCTTACTAGGGCACCTACTACGTTAGGTGAAATGAATGGTAAATGTAGCACTCTCTATTTTATTATAGATGTTAAGAGGATTATATTTAACAAGGTTAGGGTTTATACAGCATATGAAAGCTTTTCATGAAATGTACTAGACTATTACTCATGTTAATATGTTGGTGCCGAAAACAAGCATTGATTATTTAATGAACTTAAAGTCAAAGTCAAAGCATTTATTTCAATTAATCCTTAATTAGGCACTTTTGAAACGTCAAATTGAATTGTCTGTCAGGAAAGCTAGGAGCTTGTTCCAAATGGTAGTATAGTTTTTAATGGAGATGTAAAGAAAACATATCGATAATAGGCCGACGCCACGGTATATTCGTCAAAGTTTACACACAGAAAAAAGTCGTTACATCACAGTTGATGCAAACAAACATAGTTATAAAGTTTAGTCGAATACCATGATCCAACTCCCCCGCAATAGTTATCCCGGAGTTAAATAATTTAACAAGTTCTCGCACATTAACTATTTGACCGCGCTACTCCGACCCGGTTTCACTGGAAGCAACGTTTTGTTCTCAGTTTCTCTTATGTATAAATAAATATGTTTTTTTCCAAAAGTGCCCACTATTGTGAAAGTTTCATAAATTGTCTATAACAATATGTGGGTTTCAACTTAAGCTGAAACAAAAATATTAAAGTCTGTTTCGTTTCGTTTGTTTTGTGTAGAGAATATACGAACTATTGCTGTTTGACTGGCGGTGAAAGTTAATAATCAGGTTATATTTTCAGAATAGTCAAGGTGGGACTGAATGTCAATGTTTCGATTCCCGCACAGATCAACGCTTTGATTGGTAACCAAAGTGTCTCGTGTGCATGTAAACGCACCCACGATACAAGAGACAAAACAAGAGTGAGGCAACGCCTTTAAAAAAACAGAGTCAGTAGTGATTCCTGACTAAGCTAGCTTTACATGGAATTTAGCACAGTTGAGAACTTATCAATTTCTGTTTCTGGGAAAACATCACATAGTACGACATCCACACCAAAATGCGCTGCGTATCTTCAGACACCGTGATGGATTCTTTCACTCTAATCTGTGAGGATAACCATAAGGATAAAGGCCCTTGTTCGAAAAGTAAGTAGTGGAATAAAAAAAGATGCGTAAATTGACGGGATGGATATATTCAGCACTTTACGGGTAATATTTATAAGCATAAAGTTGAATTTAAGGTTATTTTAAATTTCAATTCATTCATAAAGTAACAAATTGGACTATATTTACAAGTTTTTGCGCCGTGTATACTTTTATTTTATCAATTATTATGTGTATTATTTTTGTAATCGGTGCAAATAAACAGATTTTCTTTCTTTCTTTCAATGTATGATCTTCGATAAAGATCTACATGACGAATGAAATCCTTGGTTTAATACGTCAAGCGGGTTTAATACAAGGCATTAGCAAGCTATCAAATATGTCGTTGGTTTATTGATTCCCGGTTCGAGGCATATTGTGTTGCTACGAGTACTAATGCGATCAGCACGCGGTCAAGTAATTAGAACAATGCTAGTTCTAGTTTCCTATATATATTGCGGGTTTGTAATTAGATTTCCAATTAATACCATAAAATCATAATAAGATGTAATAATGTTCATCATTTTTATTGTATGGCCGACTAGAGATATTTTAACCAATCCTTTGTAGTAGTTGCCCAATAAGTAGCATAACAAAGTAATACTAACCGTTACTTAAATAATGAGTACTTAAAATATGATACAAAATCGTAACTAAGAAACAGTTTTAATTATTATAAAATGTCTCTAAGTGCGGCAGTAAGTCACTTGCTTTAAATTAACTTCATTGGACTGGTTGTCAAGTCACTTATTGAGTGGATAATAAACCACTTTAAAGAAGCTAAATAAGAGGTAGATTATAAAAAAATGCTACTAATATCGTAAGATTGATGACTCGGATAAATTAATATTGGATAAGTAAATTAATTATCCTTAAAGACGGGCTTTGCGAGCTCCGTTGTATTAGAATGGCTTAGCGTTCCACGTTCCAGATATGGCAAGGAGCCTTAAGCGGCCCTAACTTTGTGGTAGCACTTCCATCAGTAACCGTCAAAGTGGAAATAAGGATAAGTGGACAGAAATGATTTAAAAAGTAATATAAATACGAAATTAATGAGGTTTTTATCCTCTTCCTTGTGAAATTACGTGATTCTTGTTTCAGTTAAGCTTTGGGTTTAAGTCAAATTCATAGCAAATGGGACTATAATGTTGTCTCCTATGTTTAAAAAATAATGGAATACTGATTAGGGACGAGCAAGTACTGGAAAAGTCTGTATCCCATCAAAAACATTCTGTAAAAAACCCAAGTCTCGCAGCTCAGTCTTTCTACCGTCAAAAGTTGTGAGATCCATGTAATACCAAGTCGGTTAATCTATTTAGTGTCTACTTGAAGGACCTTCTGTCTTAAGTTATTACATAAGTTATTATCATGCCAATATTAAAAATATTTAACGTTTTAAACAAATAGATCGACTTGGACATCGCATGAAAACAAAATGAATATTACAATATTATATTAGATTCTTTAGTCTCTCGCGCCTCACGCGATTGAAACTCTCGTTCCTGTTGGTCGCTGGCCCGTCGTGCTGTGTAGTGTGATACATACTAATAATCAAATCAAGCGATGTCCAAGTCGATCTATTTGTTTAAAACGTTAAATATTTTTAATATTGGCATGATAATAACTTATGTAATAACTTAAGACAGAAGGTCCTTCAAGTAGACACTAAATAGATTAACCGACTTGGTATTACATGGATCTCACAACTTTTGACGGTAGAAAGACTGAGCTGCGAGACTTGGGTTTTTTACAGAATGTTTTTGATGGGATCTCACTTCTTTTTGTAGAGCTTAGATTTTCGTACTTCAAGACATGTCCAATCATGTGTTTTTCATTACGTCGACCATTTTACAAGTAATAATGTTGTTCAGTTTCATGGGCTAAACACACCCTTACCCACCCTATACCCCCTCCCTTGCCTCATATGGTAGGTACCTATCTACACCTATTAAATTTATAACCACCACCAACTGCATAAATAACTTTGTAATCCCATATATTTATATGGGATTACAAAGTTATTGATGCAGTTGGTGTATTTGGAAAACTGGACCGAAATTATAAAATATTTAAGTTTTCCCATGATTAAGACACTAAACTCTATATGTATTCCAAATATGAAGCTTCTAAGTCTGCTAGAAGTGCCTTGGACTTTTGATGATCGGTGAGTCAGTGAGTGACAAAATTTAGAAACTTTAACAAGTTGTCATTCTTAAACTACTGGTTCAAATTGACTGAAATTTTAAATATTCCGTGTTTATACAATGCCGGATTAGTTACTGAAGATTCAGGTTTCTTGCTTTATCCACAACCGAATTATAGGGGGTCGAAAAAGGCCCGAATTGCTTCGAGAAAAGGATGGTACGGCCGTGCCGCTTTTTTTTGCTCGACTTGGCGGGGGCACTGCCGTGCCCCCAGATTATATTTACATTAAATTGTTTTTTAAATCGTTTTGGTTTATTCCATAATACATTAAGATACAGCGAAATTATTACGAGACTGTATTTATTTGTGTTATGACATAAGTATTATACAATATACATATAACTTATTTTTTGTTGTTGTTTTGAGCAGAAAGATTAAGAAATAGATTTATGAATGTGACCGATTTATTTATTTGAATAGAACGGTACAAAAACCAATTACAATACTAACCGATAATATTATGAACGTGGATCACGTTTCTACACGTCTTTTCTACATGTTTCATGATTTCAGTCTAACGTTACTTGATAAATACCTACGTAAGTATATTTTCAACGACTACCAATTAGGTACAGATTCACACTCCGCGACACGTGTAAAGAGTGCTTCAGAAATTAATCAAAAAGTTTTATTAAAACTCGATTGATTTAATATACGCCCAACTGACTGCTTAAGCCTTTTCTATAACTTTTCTATTGAAACCAAATCCTATTATAGAAGTTCTGTTAACTCATTATAAAAGGTTTCGTAGTAAATTCGAAAGCTATCTGAGTCTGTCATTTCTTTGCTAACAATCTTGGGAGGGAAATCTTAAGACAATCTATTGGATGGATCTTTGAGATATTACTTCAAAAATTGGACCAAGTTAATGAAGATTATTAAAGATGTAAAGATTGTGTTAAGTCTAGATGACACTGTAAATGTAATTATGTAATAGTTACAATACAACAATGTTCTTCGAAAAATTATATCTAAGTAATAGATACTTAAAATTGGAATGTCTGTTTGTAATAAATAAATTGTTTTACATTTTTTGTCGACCTGTTTTTCTGTCTATTTGTTCTTCTCTGAAATATTAGTCACTAAGTCCGTTAACGACGCGAGCAAAGCCGCGGGCATCACCTAATTTTGGAATAATAGTATTTTGAATATTGTCTTATGTGATTTTTATTTTTCCTAAATGATAGATATTCGTATCTTGGATGGTTAGTAATTTAATACAGACAACAAATGTGATTGGTTGTTCAAAACAAAGAAACCAATCAGATTATTGAAATGGATACCAGTTGAATAGTTCGCCATTTAAACCTTTGATTTGTGTGATCAGGTTTTAAATATTAGATAAAGATATCAAATTAAATTTTCACGAAGAAAATCAAATTAAGTTGTATCTTATCGGACCTTAAAATTTCTGAAAAACACATTGATTACCTTTACTTACGGGCAACTTAAGTGATTAATGGAAAAAGTTATGAAAATAACTGTTTAAACTGTAATCAAGAGGTGAAAACAAATATTTATTTTTCTAAACTAAAAATCACGGTTTTCTCGCTTAAATATCTGAAGAAAAAGAACGTCAGTAGGCCGCGACTGTTCACGCTGTTTAAGACGATAAGTCACTCTGTGACTTGAAAAAGTCGAGCTTGTTATCCAGATATTTACTAGACTAAACCGTAATTTTTAGTTAATTTAGTACATCTCACGATAGTTACTATAAAAACTTATTTTCTTTCATAAAAATACTACACAGATAACAGATACGAAGGTAGTAATCATTTTATTTAGAATTTGAGTTTCATATAGAAAGCAATGCATTCCATAAATAAAATAATATTTTTATTAAAAACTATAAAATGTGAAAGGACGTTGAATCTTTATAGAGAACGTAAACAAAAGGTAAGTGCTTCCTTAATAACTAAAATGAAGGAATTTAATTTACTAAAGTGATTTATAACATGCAATATATGCTTTGAAATGAATTACGGATACCTAAAGGAGTTTTAATTTATTTTGGAGAGATAATATTTAAGCTCTCGTATATATATGGGAGAGGAAAATATTGGTATCATTAGTTTCAGTTTGAACAGTTGCCAGTTTTATAATAGAAAAGTTTCAAGTTACAAATATGATTAATTGGAAGAATTGCAAACGTTAAAAAATTAATTTAAACACACATTCTTCTAAATTTATTCTTCAAGCTCTTTTAATTTCTTGGAGTTCTGGACTACCTAATGAGTTACCGAGACTCCGGCTTAAAGAGCAGAAGTAGGAACGGGATTTTTTTTAGTCAGTGTGAGTCTGGCACTCCCTCGCCTCACCCAAGGCGGGAGAAGTCACTGGATGATTTCCCCCCTCAAAGCTCATAGCTTTTAATTACAACATTAACATTTTCAATCACAATAAAAATCGATTTTTCTGACTATAACCGAATCAAACACAATCCTACTCACCGTAGAATAATTAGAAATACAATTTTGACACATTTTCAATTATACTTATGTAGAAATTCTATCTCTAGTAAACAAATCCACAGATACATAATACATCATTGAAACTGGCCACTAATGGATAGTGAATTAATTCATCAATTACCTTTGATGAAAGCGCGTAAATATTAACACATGCCTAAACAAAACCAACAATATGTATATACATATTTGCACTATATATACCACATGTAAGTAAACAATTCAGGTATACCAATTATCTACTATTTCTTTAGTAAATCGACATAAATTAAACCCACCTAGGCAATAGTAGGCAAAACGCTTGCTAACCTATTTGCAGAGTAATTACCGTTTGACAGTTATATTAATATCAAATTATTACATACAGACTCACTTACCGTAGTCATGTTACCGACAATTAATTAGTAAATAATATTAGCTTAGCATAAGGTAGGTATTTACTTTCCTACATTTCAATTATGGTGTGATTTAATTGTTACTTGGTCGACTACCGTTCAAATTGATAAAGTGACTTAATTAATACCAAAGTTTTAAAGGAGTTTCCGCCAAACCTACGTCTCATCAGCATCAATTGAAATGAATTACGGATACCTAAGAAGTTTTCATTTATTTTGGAGAGATAATATTTAAGCTCTCGTATATATATATATATATATATATATGGGAGAGGAAAATATTGGTATCATTAGTTTCAGTTTGAACAGTTGCCAGTTTTATAATAGAAAAGTTTCAAGTTACAAATATGATTAATTGGAAGAATTGCAAACGTTAAAAAATTAATTTAAACACACATTCTTCTAAATTTATTCTTCAAGCTCTTTTAATTTCTTGGAGTTGTGGACTACCTAGCGAGTTACCGAGACTCCGGCTTAAAAAGCAGGAGTAGGAACGGGGTGGTTTTTAGTCAGTAAGAGTCTGACACTCCCCCTCGCCTCACCCAAGGTGGGAGAAGTCATTGGATGATTTTCCCCCTCAAAGCTCATAGCTTTTAATTACAACATTAACATTTTCAATCACAATAAAAATCGATTTTTCTGACTATAACCGAATCAAACACAATCCTACTCACCGTAGAATAATTAGAAATACAATTTTGACACATTTTCAATTATACTTATGTAGAAATTCTATCTCTAGTAAACAAATCCACAGATTCATAATACATCATTGAAACTGGCCACTAATGGATAGTGAATTAATTCATCAATTACCTTTGATGAAAGCGCGTAAATATTAACACATGCCTAAACAAAACCAACACTATGTATACATATATTTGCACTATATATACCACATGTAAGTAAACAATTCAGGTATACCAATTATCTACTATTTCTTTAGTAAATCGACATAAATTAAACCCACCTAGGCAATAGTAGGCAAAACGCTTGCTAACCTATTTGCAGAGTAATTACCGTTTGACAGTTATATTAATATCAAATTATTACATACAGACTCACTTACCGTAGTCATGTTACCGACAATTAATTAGTAAATAATATTAGCTTAGCATAAGGTAGGTATTTACTTTCCTACATTTCAATTATGGTGTGATTTAATTGTTACATGGTCGACTACTGTTCAAATTGATAAAGTGACTTAATTAATACCAAAGTATTAAAGGAGTTTTCGTCAAACATGCGTCTCATCAGCATCAATTGAAATGAATTACGGATACCTAAGAAGTTTTCATTTATTTTGGAGAGATAATATTTAAGCTCTCGTATATATATGGGAGAGGAAAATATTGGTATCATTAGTTTCAGTTTGAACAGTTGCCAGTTTTATAATAGAAAAGTTTCAAGTTACGAATATGATTAATTGGAAGAATTGCAAACGTTTGAAATTTAATTTCAACACACATTCTTCTGTATTTCTTCTTCAAGTTCATTTAATTTCTTGGAGTTCTGGACTACCTAATGAGTTACCGGGACTCCGGAGAGCAGAAGTAGGAACGGGATTTTTTTTAGTCAGTGTGAGTCTGGCACTCCCTCGCCTCACCCAAGGTGGGAGAAGTCATTGGATGATTTTTCCTTTCATAGCTTTTAATTACAACATAAACATTTCCAATCACAATAAAAATCGATTTCATTGACTGTGTCCGAATCAAACACAATCCTAATTACCGCAGAATAATTAGAAATATAATTTTGACACATTTTCAATGATACTTATGTAGAAATTCTATCTCTAGTAAACAAATCCACAGATACATAATACATCATTGAAACTGGCCACTAATGGATAGTGAATTAATTCATCAATTACCTTTGATGAAAGCGCGTAAATATTAACACATGCCTAAACAAAACCAACAATATGTATATACATATTTGCACTATATATACCACATGTAAGTAAACAATTCAGGTATACCAATTATTATCTACTATTTCTTTAGTAAATTCGACATAAATTAAACCCACCTAGGCAATAGTAGGCAAAACGCCTGCTAACCTATTTGCAGAGTAATTACCGTTTGACAGTTATATTAATATCAAATTATTACATACAGACTCACTTACCGTAGTCATGTTACCGACAATTAATTAGTAAATAATATTAGCTTAGCATAAGGTAGGTATTTACTTTCCTACATTTCAATTATGGTGTGATTTAATTGTTACATGGTCGACTACTGTTCAAATTGATAAAGTGACTTAATTAATACCAAAGTATTAAAGGAGTTTTCGTCAATTATGCGTCTCATCAGCCTCGTATCTGAGAGATTCTTTGTTAAGTCATAATTTCACAAGAAGATACAAAATAAACGTAGTAAAACTAAATTCTAGTTTTAAGTTGTATTAAAATTAATTAATTTTGGTAATATAACTAACTTAAAATCTATTTAGGCTCTATTTAAAATTTTTACATATTTTTTTGGCTTCAAACATCACGAGGTGCCAGCAGATGATCGATTTTCAACTTTACATTAAAACATTAAAGTTAAAAATCGAATACCTACACGAGCTTGATAGAAAAGAGTAGATTGAACAAAGTCTGTACTACGCCCCTGTCCTTTTCAGGTCTCTTCAATGAGGTTTACGTTTATAGTCTCTTAAAGCGGTCCCTAATGTAACCACACCACTAATATGCCTTTCACAAATTCTTACCTTCATGTTGTAATTTTAAGAGCTTTAATACATAAAGTAATTTTGTAACAGCTGTTGATACAGACTATACATACATAGAGAGGTAAATCCATCTCGAGTTTGTATTTCCGAAGATTTCCGAAAGCGTAACTTTGAAAGTAGCTACGGAAGTTTCATTCGCAAATAACATTGTATGAAATTAGCCAGATGGGCTTAATAATAATTTAATTACTTTGATTTAATTTCTGACTTGTTGATCATGCGTTAGGGAATGAGATTTTAGATCGAGAGTCTTCGGTTTGATTTTTGGAGCAATGTTACTATCTGCACCGTTTAATATCGAGCAAGATGGCTCGTAGAAGTAGTTTTATTTTCGGTTTATCTATAATTTTCTATTACGTGAGAGTTATTTTTAAAACCGTTGAAAGCTGGGTTCTACTATATTCTATTCTTCTGCCTATTACTACTTATAGTATAGTTATAGCATTTAGTGGTTAGTTAACCCAGTCCTTAGCAATTGTTTTCAGAACAAAATCCTTACTAAGGAACTGTTTAAGAAAACACTAAATGACTCTGAGTGCGGCAGTATGATATCAACCTGTAAACCGCCGCCGCTGCTAAGCAAAGACCACTTTTTATATTGAACGTATAG
Source organism: Spodoptera frugiperda (assembly GCF_023101765.2). Lineage (NCBI taxonomy): Eukaryota > Metazoa > Arthropoda > Insecta > Lepidoptera > Noctuidae > Spodoptera > Spodoptera frugiperda. Next base: position 3,312,990 of record NC_064241.1, read on the forward strand.
ATTTGTAATACTGCACACTTTACCACTAAAATTGAAATCTGTCAATAGCGGTAACCAATCTACTATAGATATTTATGTCTACCATTCCAGGTAGAATGCGTGTGACGTCAAGCCATCAATTATGATTTATTAATTGGTGGTTATTTGATAGCAAATCTATTTTAGTATCATTAATTTATTCCATATTTTGATGGCGAGATATATGCGGTGCATGGATGACCAGTTGAATTTGATAGAAGTAAAAGAAGTGTCTACAATATGTAAGTATCTAAGCATTGTACATACTAAATAGCACTTATATCTCAGTTTTTTTTTTTTGTAGGAATAAGCCAGTTAACGAGCATACGGATCATCTGATGGCAAGCAATTGACGCCACCCATGGACACTCGGAACACCAGAGGAATTACGAGTGCCTTTCAGGGGTTAGGAATTTGAGAAATTTGGAGATTGGGCCACCGGTAACTTCACTGATACAATGAAAAACAAAGCAAGCGTTGTTTCACTTCGGTTTTATGCTTTCGAGCCGGTATATGTATATTTATTAAAAAAAGGCCATTCAGATTTATTTTACCTAGTTTCATTCTATGTATTTACCTGACGGATTCCTGCAAACTTCCTCAACCACTTAGCCTAATATATTTTCAGTAACTGGACACTCCGGAGTATCTCTATTCAAAACTCCGGTTATATATAAAATCGATACTCATTTCTAAGCATGAATATACAACGCTGGTCCTTTATAAGTGTTCCATGTTTACTTTGGAACAAAAGACGGTCAATCTACCTATTTTGTTACGATAAAACCGAGTCTGGAAGAATGCGTCTGAACAGAGCGGAGGGATAAATTAGAATTACCCGAAATAGTTCCTAATGAAAAGGCTATTTTCATTAGTAGTTGTTACAGAGCTTTAATAAATTCCTTATTTTTTGTCCGGAGACCGTTGCTAGTGTCGGTTTTAAACTAGTTTTCAAACTTCAAACGTCACCAGCCAAATTGGGTACACGGATGTTTTTAGACAGGTCTACATTGGACGGCGTTGAAAATAACTTGGCCTCTATCAAAATGGGATTAGTAACAATAGGTCATGTTCAATTGACTTGTACATTAAATAATAATTTCAATAACTTTTCTCACTGCGTACTTATTAGCAGATTTTAATAGAAGAAATACTTTTTTTCTGATCTGAGACTCCCGGCTGATGATGATGATGATGATATGAGGCTCTGTCTTGAGTATACTTCTTAGTATATTTATTTTACATTTTCTCAAAAAATAAGTGAGCTTGGTTATAACAAAAACAGTGTCATATATACTACGGCTTTGTTCACAAGATAAGACAGATAGGTCCAACTAAACAACTCGGTAAATTGTCTAGACGATAACACTTGGGCTAAAATCTCGCAAGGATAAACGACAAAAGACAATATAAACATACAAAGTGTCACGTTGCCTTACATTCTAGTTTTATCGTCAACAATATTAAAATAGCATGTAATAGAGTTCATTTTTGCTATTATTTTTAATGATAACCCGGCTCAGAGATGTTAAGTTTTAAGCGACAAAAACTGGGGTTTGTGGGATTTTTACCTAATTAAAACCACTCGGATTGATACTATAACTATAAAGGGGGTCCACTGAATACCTCCTGTGTCACAACACACATATAATCTAAAATATGCACATGTTTAGTATCAAGATAAAATGAAAAAATATTTTGCAGTAAAAATTCAGAGTGAAGAGACCTTTAATTCAAAGGTAAAAAAAAGTTTTACACCGCAGTCCCATAATTTCGTAAAATAACAAGTCTAATATTATTCTTTGTTATGCTAAATTAACATCCAAAAAAGTTTTTTAAATATACTTTCAACTCCCATATAAATAATACTTAGTACCTACGTAGAATTGTAACAAATGTTTTGTTTAAATCAAGTGTAGACATGAAAACAAACGAACAAACTTTTCTCAAGAAAATTTTTGGTTGATTAAATACTTCAAGAGTTTTGATGTAACGTTTACTTGTAGACAAAGAACAATGTTTTTCAAAAGTAATGTTTTAGTTTAGATTTGAAATGTGAAGTTCAAGAACGTACCTATATTTATAATTACTTTTTACTTTATACAGAAATACCTTTATAAAAGTTCGTCGTATTTCGAAATGATATTTTAAGTATGATTTAAGTATTCTTAGTACAAATATCATTTACGTGTCCTCAATAAGTATAAAATTTAAATTCATATTACATTTCAGTTTCCGTGTTGTAATTAAAGTAAACATAACTTAATGTGTAATTATTCTGTATGAATAATACGAATAAAAAAGATAAATAATTCCTAATGGTTTAATATAGTGCCAAAGCCCACGTTTTTGGCATGTATGGTGTCAAAAGTATACTTAATTGCAACATTACGAGACAGATAGCGACCTACTTCCATTAATATCCACTATATTCCCAAACTTTATTATATTACTGCAATTCTCATTAAAACTGAAAACTTTACATAAACTACACGAAGCGAAGTAATCAAATAAATTCAAAGTGCACTTACATAGCAAAGCATTTCGAAATCATTTATTTCTTTCCAGCATAATCCAATTGTTTCACTTTAATTTTCTGTACAACTTTTAACACTTAACTTAATTCCAATCATTGACAAGAACAAAAGAAGAAATTCAATTATTCCACACCAAATTATAGTCCATATTTAATTTTATGTAAATAATTTAAGTTAAGATTTTAATCGCTATATCAAGTAATAAAAGTTTATGATAATTTTCGTGAGCAAGTTTCAACGTTTGTCGAGAGGTATCTGCGCAGCGCGCGACGCGGCCTCACCGCTCGTCTCCAAACACGGACTGAGTCCACGAACAAAATCCCTCGGGAACACCGCTGCCCCATATTAGAAAAGAAACTAGCAAAGACTCTTTTTATATAAAAGCTTAAAAACTTGCGAATAGATTTTTTAAGTAGATGTTTTTACCTCGATAGATGTTTACAAAGAAGAGGATTAGATGTAGCGAAAGTTTGGTTCTTTAATTTAAAATTTGATAAGGCTTTACTGTTTATAAAAAAAAAAAACACCCCCTTTAGAACTATGCTATTGTCTTACAGGTCCTATTTGTCACTAAGAAATTGTGTTTGGTACAGGGAGAGGTATAATAACATTATGAGCGAAAGATGTATGGTTATATACCTTCATATTTATGCGTAATTTTATTAATTACGCTCATAGCAGGTGGAAGTGATTTTATGTTATTTATAGTGTCTTCCACAAACCTAATTATTGACGCAGGACTCCCAAAAATTGGGGAAAACATACAACGTACAAACATACTCAAAGGAAAATATATAAAGAGTATTCGATACGGTGACAAATGGCTTGTTTTGTGTCGGAAATCATTTGAAGGTGATAGATGCGACATCCTTTTTTATTTTTATACACTTGTAAGGAACATTATTGCATAGTGCTCGTTAGTACGAGAAAAATAAACGATCTTTGTGTAAGAGCTGCATTCTTTATTCTGATCATGACTGTAAAATTTTAACGAACGTACAAATATAGTGTAGGGCGCTTTGAAACAGCCGGGCTTAAGTCGTCACTGTAATGGGAACAACATGAATACCTACGTCTTGTGACAGAGCTACATATGTCCAGAACTATTCCATGACACATTGTTGTTAGCACAATCCAACACATTTCAACCGTGTATACAGACCGTTCTAGCTAACTAATTGCCGTTCGAAAATTGCATCCCGATATAGATAGCGAGTGACATCGAACGAGTTTTTTGATGAAAACATGTTTCCGAGAAAAAATGCGAACATTTATTGGATGACGTGTTTAACTTATTTCTTTGTGAGGCTCGACAAGTGACGGATGTGAAAAGATTAGTCGTTACAATAGATGTACGAAGAATAAAAGAAATTGTTAGTGTCGAAATGTATTTTCGTGGCGGACTTACGATATAATATTTTCTTTTGGATAGAGAGTAAGTGTTGCGGGACTTAGGAAATGTCTGGCACAGTTTAGGTGGAATTGAATCGGGTCATTGTTAGATTAGGAAAGTGCGCAGTCATTCGTTTAATTGTAGCATCGTGGCCTGATTTTTTCCAATTTTGTCGAAGGAAAATCGATGTTCGATATTTAGTAGTTATTTATTAATTCCCGGGAGTGGATGGATTGTTAATGGCTGGTAAAATAGTGGGTAATAAAATGAATAAAGGGTTTCATAATACGTGTCATGTTTGTTCAGAATTAACTTAACCGCAGAAACTACTGGACCGTGTCGATGTCGGCACACCTCGCTACTTAATACCCATATAACTCATTGGAGGTTTTTATTTGTAAATAAATTAATGGATACGTGGTAGCGGTATCGGAAGATGTAAATACAGCTGGATATATTGCGGTGGTAAGCTCCTTTTTAACGTTGAAAATTCAAATTACAAAATACGATGTTTACGACTCGATCCCGTGCTTGATAATGGTTTTTACAAATAAAAAGTTTAAAAATAAATTTTGTTTCTACAAAGATTACAAGTTTGTTTATTTAACGACTGTTCTTTTTTCATTTGTATCAGATATTAAATTTTACGTTAAAATTCAGTGTTCATTTAATATATTGATTTGTGTCCGACCTACACAGCTTGGCACATTTTGTTTCTATTTTGATAAAGTAATCAGGAAAATGGCCCCAAAAAAGGACTCGTGTCCATTTAATCGGATAAATTGGAGAAATACATGTCCTAAATAAATTATTAATGACCAACTCTCTATATCTCCATTCACTTTCTCTCGTGTGGGTGTTCTGTATTAGAACAGTAAAGGTACAAAGGGCGAGGATAGAAAAATTAATGCAACAGAATTTTTCACAAGAAGCCCTTGTCAGAACTAACGTAGATAATTTGCTAGTATCAAACCATCAGGTGAAACAAGAAAAAAAAACTCTCATTTTTATGGTATAAGCCGATAAACATGCAGATGGATAACCTGATGGTAAGCAATCTCCGCTGCTCATAGACACCCGAAACACCGGAGGCGTTAAAAATGCGTGGCCGGCCTTTTGGGGTTAGGATTTTAAGGCCTCCCTTTCCCAATCTCCTAATAGGGTCTTCGGTAACCTCACCCAAACAACAAAACATAACACAAGCATTGTGTTATGTCGGTTTTATGTGGGGCCGTGGTCTCACTCCAGTCGATCCGGTCCATTCGTGCCGAAGCATGGCTCTTCCATACTTAAACGTGTTTATTTTCGAAAGAACTTGTTCTCATTATTATCACATTTCTTCAATGGATTATAGACTTTATTACAAAACCATATAATTTAAATCTATTTCCCATCTTTATTTCAAAAGGGTAAGCTTTGTAGATATGCTGGAGTCTTTCACAAATATTAAATTACAAACAGAAATATTTTTAGCATTCATTGCTAGCAACTGAAACCAATTACCACAAAGCACTTAAGTTCGTTATCAGTAATTATCAAACTTGAGGAAACTGATGTAATGATAGGATTAATAAACAACATTGTTTAGAAGATTAGGTTGCGAACTGTACCAATAAAGGAGTGGTTTCATTACTACAGATTGTATCTAAATCTAACTAATTGTGATTAAGGAAGTCGTTTTTCTTCGTAATGGCTATGAATATAGACCTGTTTTGTCTTAAATGTCCAACATAAGGTAAACATAAGAGTGCTTAGCAATAAAAGCAATACGTTCTTTATTTTACCTGAAAACTTTAGTATTCAAGTACAAAATTAATATATTTAAAGGGTTCGTGAAATAAATTCGATACAAGGAAAGGTACAATGTATTTTCTATCTTGGAAACAAGAATTTTATAGGTAAAAAACAAGTGTTAACACGAAAGTACGTAAAGGATTATACATTTTTCAATCGTGTAGGTACTGAATTTCTTTTTGTATACTGTTCCACTGAAGGTGTAATTGATACTGGCATGCCACGAACCCCAATAAGTGCGGAGTTCCCGTTTAAAAAGTTGCAATACTGCAGATCCGATGACACGTGACCTAAATTGCTTTTTAGATTAGCTAAAACATTTTTTTAGAGTAAGACTTTTGCTTCTTTAGGCGTTGGTGATTTTATAAATAATTTTGAATAAAAACAATGTATGTATATCCATTTGATAGAGAAATTCAACGTGAGAGATATGTATTTTTCTTTTTCACTATCCATAATTAATGATAGATGTCATATGCAACAATTCATCGTTATTGGAAGCAGACACGTCGAGGGGAGGGTGACCTTGCAGTGTAACATGGAATAGAGATGGGCAATTTATAGATGTAAAACTATATAATATTAGATGCTATTGAAATTATTGTCTAATTTAAGATTTGATACGTTAACTGAATTAGCAAAGTTATTTCTGTATAAAAGAAATAATAATAATAGGTATATTATGATAGATTGAATGAAAGGGGAGCGTGCATTGTATTGTCTCCTGTTAGGAGAAAATGAAGAAAGAGAACTTATTGAGCAGAGCCCAAGTATATCAAGATTAGGGTTGGAAAATAAAAACAAGTTTTATAGAAGGAAGAAGAAAGCGCTATCGGTAAAGTGGAATCAATCGTAGAATTTAACGTATCGATGTATCGAGAGCCAAAACGAGACGCCTTGACCTAAAAACAGAAAAAGCTATACTTCAAAAATAACAATCAAATCAAATATTGCAACGGAACGGGCTCGTTGAAATTCAAAATATATTCAATATTTACGAAACATAAAAGTAAATATGGCTGGTGTTAAAAAAATCTAGATAGATGGCGAGTAAACAACACAACCTAACATTTTTCAGCAAAACGAATGTATCATATAAGCGGATTACACAGAAATTCGCAGTTTCCACAAATATTTAACAAAATGTGATCGATCAATTTATAAAGGCTCTATCTACATAAGAAAATACTTCGTGTTTTCTGAACATACTCAATCAATCAGTATAGGAATTACTTACTTTTGTGGTAGTTTTCTTTTTTGTTCGGACGAAGAAGAAATACTTTTAGAATTGAATGTATGTATATTAAAATGAAATTCTAAAAATATAACGTCTATTTGAAGTTTGAGTTTACGTAGGCCTTTGAAAAGGATAAATGAAAACAAGAAATACTCGACCAAAATTTGGTTCCGGTACCATTAATTTACACTAAATTTTGTCTCCATTCTGTCACTTAATCTGTTCATTTGAAACAACATCATTACTAGTCAAACGTAATATATGACAAATAAACTAACAATAACAAATATTCAACCCAGTCGTGATCACTAAGCCAGAGGAATAGGATATTGCATTGTTTATGCGCCATGGCTTTACCGTGCACTGCGCAGACATTAACTTTAAAGCTATTTGGCACATATAGCTTGTAGCTGTTCGAATACACTCCGTTTCTCCGGTGTTACTGTGTTACATGGATACGGAAATATCATATGTAATCCATTTCGATACAGAATATTCAGTCTAGGAGGGAATTGCAGAATATGAAGTTTCAAACCCGTTTAAATCTAACAAATACCAACGTTGAAATAGGGACAAAAATCATAACAAACATCATAAAATAAGATAATAAACGTTTTCGTGAAAAATTTCAACGATAGTGATGATGCAATAAAACAATGCAGTTGAGACATGAGAATGGAAGCAATAAAATCTCTATACGACTTCAGTAGTACTAGATAGGAAAATACCAAGAATAGTGTGGACTTGGTATCAAGTTGGATAATTAAGAACGATAGAACTTCTTCGTTATGATAAATTAAAGATAAAATACGAGCCAAGAGTTTAAGTAAATAAAGCCCAACTAATAAAGCTAATACATGAAAACAGTATTGTGTCAATGAATGACGGTCATGAATAGGTCTTCTAAAACGACGCTGATTATAAAAGAAAAAATAAGAAACTGTCCAACAATGAAGTAGATAATAATAAACGAGCTATGTTCGAAACAAGGAGTTGTAAGGCGCTCTCAGGAGGCGTTAAAGTTGTAACCGGCAAATGACATGAAGGATTAACGATACATATTTTGGTTGGTCTGTCAATGTCAAGTGTCTATCCTATAAAGACGATGATTGACACTCGCTTCAAGATCGCAAAGCCCGTACAGGGAAAATGTTTCCATGTCAATGTCAGAGATTTGGTTTAACCCTTGAAAATTGTAATTTAATATAACGTAGGCATATACCTACATAATAAATGTTATGGGGATGAAATTGTCATTTACTAACACGTTTCAAATACCCTTTTCCATCAGAACATACATTTATTTAACTTCGAAAATATTTTTATGACTTATTTATTTTTGCAATATCGCAGAACGCCATAAATGTACTATTATGACATAGTTTTAAGACAAGAAACAGAATCTGTAAGAGCGTTTCTGGAAGCCACTCTGATTACTGGACGACGGTTTACATATAGAAACTCAATTTAACAACATGCGAAGCTAACACATGCATTAATAAATACTAACTTATTCCGAGAAATTTTGTCGCCATTCCGAAACTCATGCTTGCCGTCACGAAAATAAATTCAGTATTAAAAGCGTAGCTATAAACTAAAGACGTACAAAGTCTGAAAAGATTATATAACTTGCAATAAAGTCGCGAAGTACCTATGTGTATGTTTCCACGCTTTACGATTTTCAATGTAGGTATCTAATATACAAAGTAATGGAGAAGTTAGTCATTTGAGAATCCTCGTATATCAGTATAAAGTATCAAAGTTGCAAAAGATAAAATGAATGAGGGAGATAGATAAGACGTCATTATTCGACATGTAGTCAATATGTTTGGAAAAACTGATTCGCTGAGCACAGATTTTGGATTAAACATTTCTCTTAGATTACAAGTACTTTTTACATTATACAATTTCAACTTTACAAAGGACCAGGCTTAGGACATAAGGGCGAAACTTGTGAAGCAAATCATCACCGCATTCATCAAGATTTCCACCCATAAACAGACATTGCAGTATTTCTTTGCATCGAAAAAACGGGACACGTTTAATCTTCGCAGTCTGTTAACGTCAAACAAGCACGTTGAGGAGGAACCTGCAATTGGTTCAACGGGAGTTCTTTTCCTAGAAACATGTCTTGCATCTGTTACAAGGATAAAATGTTGTCGTGCATTTTTAAAAGGATTCCTGTTTAGCAAATCTTTTCCTTAAAGTTGATGATTTAAAGAAATAGCAAGAATTATTTTATAGACTATTCTTAGGCTTAAACCAGTAATAAAGGGTAAGATCAGAACCACGTAATAACGAGTTCTGTCGGACCTAAATATAAAAAACTGTAGTATTTACAGTTATCTGATTTTATTTGACATTTAATTTTGTATTAACTGTCAATGAGAAATATTATGTGTCTAGATAGTTCTTGGACCCAGTGTATTCCCTTGAGGTACGCCTCAATTAACTACTTCTACCTACATAAAGTAACACAGTTTGAAGTGGAAGTATTAAGATACACTTTATTTTGCTTTTAATTAAAGATGTTAACGTTAAATAATGCTTAAGTTTTCTACGATCAGCGAAATTCAACAATAAAATAAGTTTTCAGGCAATTGTCACAGGTAATCTAACTTACACAAGCTATAAAATAAATAGTAAAACTATTCCAAATACCCCAGCAAGAACTATCACAAATATTTCTAATTGGAATAGCAGGTCAAAATCTAAAAGCTTAGACGAGACGTTTATTTTTATACGGAGCAGCGACACAACAGAAATGTCAGGAACTCTTAACGAGAGACAGAGCAATATTGCATTCCAACTGTAGCTGTGCCCACAAAGCAATATCATTTGTCATACAATGCACGGTTGCCACACTTGCTCCTAGTGTATCGGTGTAATTGTGAACTAGGCGAGAGATTCCCAAATCGCTGCGGATACAACTAGAATACAGAGCAGATATATCGTTATTTTTCGAGCCATAAATTCTATCGTCAACTATGAAATAATTTCGTTGTAGCATAACGTCACACCTCTGGAAATTTGGTGAGCAAACTATTCCAACAATACTGAGAATTTCGAAGTTGGAAACTGTGCTAATGACATTCTTCAGCCTAGCCAACTTTAAGGTGGAGGAGCAGTTTCAAGGTCAACTATACAATACAAATCATAATAGCTATGATGATAGGTAGAGATAGAGGTAAATAAAATCATCATTACTTGTTTAATCCAGCTACTTCATAATAAAAATAGATACCTAAACCGTTTTATAACATAGTATAAAATATAAATTCGTATAAAACTATGATGATATGCAAAATTTTCATTCAATTTACTAGTAGTTTTTATTTTAAGCCAATCAACTACGAATTTCATAGAATTCAGAATTGGTTTTAAAAGCATAAACAAAAATGCAATTTATTTTAACTGGAATTTTAGCTACGTCAATTATTCTCGTAATTTAATAAAATAACTACATAGGAAAATGGCTAAACATTTATTGTTAGATTTGTAGAGTTAAAGTTGCTCTGGTCGAGAATCAAAGTTTGCTTGAGTAAAATACAAAGAAGACAAATATTTTTTCGAGCCATAAATTCTACCTTCAATGTCGACTCTAGAGAAATAAATAATTCAGCAAATTACATTAAAAAGGAAGAGTCCCCAAAGGCAATCATTAATTAAGTGACCGTAATAACTCATTGTGTCAACTCAGAAACTAATATCAAAAGACAGAAGAGAAATGTTTAAAAAGACAGAATCAAACAAAAGGCGTTCTTCGTTCTTCTCCATAGGAATCTACACTTTGGAACGTTTGACTTTGGCGGAACACAATGGTACTTGACAATGTTGATTTAAATATTCAAAAACTTGGTGTCTATAATTTTACATTCTAGTTTCAGAAGTGAACACTAATAGTAAGTGCAAGTTGGACAATGCTATAGGACTTGTAACGTCTCTGCCTGCGCACCAAAGCCAAAGTTGGGTAATTAATAATTTCGTGTTGCGGGAACTTGTGAATTAAATCCAACAATACAAGTGCTGCGCATTAAATAAAACATGTACCAAGTTATTGTCACGTAACGTTCTTCGGCACGTGCGTTAAATATTTCATACGTCTAGGAGCTTACATAATGTAAGTTAGCTATTAACAACTGCGCCTATATAACTTATAAGGGGATTATACATTAATCAAATCCTTCAGGAAGGTGCTGCTAACAAACAAGACGGAAAGACCGGTTATAAAGGACGGTAATTAATTTAAAAACAAAAAATAACATAACGTAACATCTCCTTTTACTCAGAGACAGGAAAAAGCATATCAATCTTAAGAATACGACCTACGGCTGTACGGTTGATGCGGTGGCTGAGCAACCGGCAGCCGTGCAAATGTGACCTTGTATGTTGGTAAATGTACCCACGACGCAGGAGAAAATCCTAGTGTGGGGAAACGTCCTAACAAAATAGAGAGAAAGAATATTTTTGGTTAGTTAACTTTTCTTAAAAAAAAAAAATTCTGTCATTTATACTTTCAAGTTCTCCCTTGTAATTATAATTATTCAACGTAAAGAGTTATTTCTACTTATGCAAAATATTAACTTATTTATATTAAAGCTGTACACTGAAAATTTACATACACTTCGTACATAAACGAAGTTCATTACTTTTCAATGAGGACTAGAATATTATAATTAACAGAGACCCTCTACTTTGAAGTCTAGAAATTTACTAGGCGACTCATTACGAAGCCGCTGAAGTACTTCTAAACTAAAATTGGAGTGGTTTAGAAATTTTATAAAGTTTGATTGGAACTTTTTTGTATTTACTTATTTATACTACCTTTTAGTCACCATTTGGTTTTGGTTTTCAAAGGAAATGTGGTTTTAAATGAGTTTGTTTTTATTTTTAGGTTTTATTCAAATAATTATTTCAACTGTCTAGTCCTTTTCCCTAAAGTATACCTGTCATTGTTCAAGAACAATTCAGTGGTTAACAAATCAACAATAACAGTTGACCTTATTAAAATCTGTCCAACTAATTAATGAAGTTTATCTCCTGACGCAGACTTCTCGAGACATTGAGAATATTCAAGAGAGTATGAACAAGGGACCGATATCGATTCTTTAAGTAGTGAAGTGATCGTGGTTGCTGGAAACGTGCTTAAGAACCCGCTACGATCTATGTTGGAACGAGTTAAGCCAGTGTCAAGATTCATAGATGAAGTGTGTGTTGATGACGCTTAGAGCCACAGAATAGCAAGACTAAAACCGCCTTCAAAAGTCCTTTTAAAACAGTGACTAGTAGTTTTCATACATCTTCTAACACTTTAGCAGAGTAAATACCAAGTACAGTAATAAACTGAAGAATTTATAGTACTTTAGCCGTGACAAATTCTCCTTCGTTATTTTTACGAGGAACGCTTTAACACTTGTCCTGTTTTTCTTTTATTTCCTTAAGCGAAGTGGCGCGTTTGGTAACTGAAAACTCAAATGTTTTGGAAAACTTCGCAGCTAAGTAAATTAAATACATTGATTGACTGATAAAGTCTTGCTTCAACGCCTTGTTGCATTCAAATTAGTTTCAGACCAACGAATTGGAAATCAACGAATTTGTTGGCTTTGTAAATTAGTATTGTTTCATCGAAGTAAAACGGGAAGGAAGTATTCATTATTTCTACATTGAAGATAAATTTATTTACATAGGACTGAATACACAACGTAATTCAGGAATCCTTTGGATAGTAGCATGGTGGTCGTGATGGTACACACATGAGACGGATATTTTATTAAAATAAGATTAAATTTATTTTTGTAGATTCCTTAAATTCAGACATTACTTGTCAATACAGAAATAAAATATGGAATAGGATCTTAGAACATGTCATTTTCCGAATATGTTCAAATAAACGTTGACAAAACAAGAATACAGGCGTAAATCTCCTATGATAAAGTATTTTTCGGCATAACAAAGATATAAATTTGCCATAAATTCGTATCTTATTACCGAGAGTGTCTCAAGGAACTCTTTACACTTGATAAAACTTTGTTTCTTGTGCCAAAATCTACCTTCCTTTCGTTGGCTCCTCGTCATAATATGGGGGAAAATACGGCAGTTTAATGTTTTCTGTTTTCTACAAGGAAATGTCTGCAGGTTAATGTGTTTATAGAACTTATAAAGACATGTTTGAGGTTCGGTGAGGAGTTAAATTGGCACGTGAAGACATACCAGGAGTAAATGTCAAAGATCATATTATTGATTTTGATATAAATGCGGCAGTACCTACACAGTTTGGTGTCATTACCAAGATACGCGTGGTCGTAAAGCATTGGCATAATATTCTTAAATAACGATATGACAAGGTATAAATATTTTATGGTGATGGCGTATTCTAATCGGGCTTACTAGGACTCAAGCACATCTCACGTAGAAATGGAGAAAAGAAAGGTTGCATAAGTAAGCAAAGTTATTTATGAGTTTGTGTTTCTGTGTTACTACAGTGTTTCTATTCTTCCCACGTAGATATCGTGTGAGGGTTTTGTCTTTTGTCAATTTACTATAATCCGACAAAATGGAACTACGGATGACGGGATCAAGAATAGTTAAGAATGTTACGGATAGGATTCTCGTTTCTATTTAAATGTAAATTAAGTTTTGCAGTGTTAATGTTAATGTAATGTAATAAGAGGAACTATTGACAAAAGATTATCTTCTTACTTATAACTGCATAACTAACTCTAGTGTTCGAAAGAACCCTATACAATACAGTCAATTTGGCTATTGTTATGTTAATCCATATAAATAAATCTATCCAATGTTATTTAAAACAACAATAAGACAAAGCAAGCATAAATATCTGGTATCGACGTAAATGGCAAAGCCCTGTTGTTGCTATTGGCAGGTTAATGGGTTTGACAGATTCAAGTGCAGTAATTAAACCCTCCGATGCTTTTCTGTTTTGTTAAAATCTATGACGTCCCCGAGACCGACAAATGCAGAACGAATCTTTGACGTAAATCAACATTTTCTACAAAACTTGTTTTTAATAAAAACGATGTTTTAATTGGAGTTAATGAAAGAAGTAATTAGATTTCGATATTTTAAGATATTAGTCAATCGTTTGAAGCAATGTATTAAAACTAAGTGAGAAAGAAACAATACAAACGTATATCATTTCGCGGTACACACAACGCCATCTATCATCCCTTTCAAAATACACTGACTAACCTATCTACCCTGAGGAGGGGTTGTACGAACTACGAACCAACGCTCCCAAAAACGTACACCGTTAACAGATGTCGTTGTAGTCACAATGCTGCGGTTTGCGGGAAAGTCCTTTAGGTGGCGCTTTACAGTTTGACTCAAATGCATCCGAAAATTCATAGATGGCGCTGTGCTAAAAGTTTGTTTTACAGACTTTTCCGAACTCAAGCCGCTTTAGTTTTATTTCAGTGAGTTAAATAGTTATTTTGTTAGACTGCTTTGTTTTTATTCAATGCGATAAACTTACTTTTCGGTCGAGTTATTATGTAAAGAAATTACCTGAAACAGAAAGAGAATGTGAAATTAGTCAACTGATTTAACAGGGTTTCAATTAAAAAACAGTTCTTAAATATTTAAAAACAAATAACATAACGGGTAGAGGTTTCAGAAGGTATGTAAATATATCTAACATCAAGGTTAGATCGTATCCCAACCGCTGTGACATGTGAACAAATATATTGACGCAGTTCTACAGGTACCAATTCAGAAATATGAAATTGATTTACATAATAACACTAATGAAAATCTGTCTAAATTCAACAACATAATATTTTCAATTACATTTGAATGAAATAAGTCATTAGATTTTCATTACAGAAAACCACTTTCTCTGTAGCGTACATTTTTACTTAATAAAAGTCTGAAGTATTTTTTTTGGTATCGTTTTGGCAACAATTTACGAAGACCATTATTGGCGTACTCCGGACCATTTCTTTGCTTTCCGATTCTCGATGATACGTAGACACCCCAACTTCCTCTTGCTCATTACAGGAACTCGAAAGGATTTTTCGAAATATCTTTCTTTTAATGGTTCTGTATGTCTTTGAAACATTTTGCCGTATCATTACCGTCGATACACGTGGCAACTATGAACAAAGGAACTTAGTAACGAATTTCTTTATGAAGAGGATTGTTTTTATGTTACAAATATAGATTTCGAGGAGCAAAAAAAAAAAAAAGGTTATAATTCCAGTATATTTCCACATTTTATAATATCACAGTTGAATGAACTTTCGAATATACTTTCTGGTCTATACAGGGACAACAAAATCTATTTAGTTACGGCGCACTGGCTCACTTAAATAAGTATTAAGTTCTTTCGGTTCATTGGTTTTAGTCAGTTGATTTTAGGGACTTTGGGGCTTGAATTCTAATTTTAGGCAACGTGATTTTTTAAATTAGCTAGGTAAAGGAAGCTTTGTTAAACACAACGCAAGCGTTGTTTCACGTCGGTTTTTTGTGAGGCCATGGTATCACTCCAGTCCAGGCGGGTCATTCGTCTCGGCTCTCTATATGTATCTGATGGTATCTTTATTATATTCGTTATTATATATTCTATTATATTTCTCCAGAACCAAGACTATGATATGATGACCTTCTATTTAGTTGCGAAATATTAGCGTGAATGTAACGTGTATATCTCTGTAACGTAAGACCAGGTAGTATAGGAATATCGTATACCTCTATCTAACATGCGCCTTTGTAGATTAACCAAGTATCTCATACAACAAGATTCCTGTGACATGTAATTCTAGCTCCTGTACTAGTCTCCAAAGTGTACGTATCTAGCAAGCAAATTACCATATTCTCAATAAATATGTAAACGCAAGATGAGGCAATATCCACTGGACATGTTCGCATTGCCTAAAGCGGCCACGATATCGAATGGTTGATTGGAGCGTGAACTCAAAGCTGTGAACTTGTTTGTGGCTCTGTCAAAGCAGATCTGTAGTTTTGCCATCAAAGCGTAAGTTTCGATAGAGCGTGTGTCGATGGTAAATATTATTACATGGCAGTACACAACAATTACAAACAAGAATATCTATTTCCAATATAAATTACACACCTTATCGTTTGTTGACAAAGATATGATAAACAGCTCTCTAAATTATTGTGATCGACATTTTAGAATGACGTAAAACAGTGCCATTGACATTGACCAATTAAGACAATTAGGCCCTATTTTTCAATCATCAGGTAACTTTTATTAATAGAATAAAATTAACGTCTGATTAACTTATATATGGAAAAACTGTGAAAATTTCAAAATCATTCCTTCAATAAAGTTAAAGAGATGAGATGTATACGTAACATATTTATTATAAACTAACCGAAGTTAAAATCTATATTCTAAGCTCTATCGGCAGTAAATATAAGAATCGTGAAGGATTTGCTAACCCATGTGGGACCCGTTGGGCGTTTCGCACTCAAACTGTATACCATCATTTCCAGAGCCTTGTTACTAGGCCTCTTGAGACCCTAGCCTCGTACGCGGCTCTATTATTGTTTATTTCGAGGACCTTAATGTAACTGACTGTTCTGTCTGTCGTATGATATTAGTTGTATTTGTTTAAATAAGTATTCTTGTAGAGTAAATTGCAAATATGTTGTAGTTGGAGTAAGTGTGTTTACAGTGTTTCTAGTGTTTAATTTGTATTATTATTTTATTGTAATAATTGTATATTGATATAAACAATATTGTACAACTAGCTACTTATGCCCGGATCCACGCGTTCCTATCCATTCAATTCGATTACTATCAATCGTAGCGTGATGTTTTATAGCCTATAATAGCCTTCCTCGATAAATTGACTATGCAGCGCAAAAAGATTTTTTCAAATCGGACCAGTACCTCCGGAGATTAGCGCGTTCAAACGAACAAACTTTTCAGCTTTATTATAATGTAAAAGTATAAGTATATACGATATCGTTCATGAATACCTGCACTTAGTTCTTTGCAAATTAAAAATATGATAGGTAGAACACGAGAGTTAATTACCCAAAAATACTTAAATTGAGGTAACTACGAAACATAGTAATACCTCTACAGTAAATTACTTTAACATCGTTAGACGAACTTAAAACTAATTGACTAGCAAACTCAATAAAGGGTAACAAGAAACAAATTAGCTAATAGCTCTCATCAGATAACTGTTGCTTCGGATCAGTGATCTAAATTAATAAATTCTCACAAAGAATGGACTTTGCTTGGTTGCCCGGAAAGCCAGTTGAACAAAGTCTGGCCGGCAAGAAAGGTTATTAATCGCAAGCCGAAGTAACTCCAATAAATTCTAACACAGCTTTAATTGATGTTATTTACTTGGATATAAGGGGTTATATTGATTGTATTTGGGCGGTAATGGGCGGTATTGTTTTAAACGGCTTTTTAGAACGGCTCTGGGCTCGTGAATGGAAGAAAAATATGGGGTGTCGGTCGCCTATTAACGTGAAATGTACATTGAGTAGGGAAATTGGGTTGTTAAGGTGTTTATTGCCTAGATTTCTGTCAACATGGTGCTGGAGTTTTATGCAGAATTTTGTTTATTGTTGACATTATTAAGAGCTAATAATGATAATTATTTCGATTTCGATATTTGAAAAGAAGAAATTGAAGGTTTATTGAACATTTTTAGAACAATGAGCTATGATATTTTGAGGCAACAAGCCATGAAAGGTTACGTGTAGATTCTTTAAAAGTATTTAGCAAACAACGTAGGTCAAACTAAATTTATAACTACAAATAACAGAAAGACATTTGGTATATTTACAGATATTTCTGTGTATTTATCTATAACGACCTAACACGAAAGAGTTACATTTAATCATGGTAAAAGCATCAATTATGGTAAACCTATTTATCGCTGCAGGATCGAGATACTGTCTCGCTTGTCTACGTAATGTAATCTAAGTAATCTAATTGATTATTCTCGATGGTTTAGTGATTATATAGCTATATCGCGTGTGTGAATCATGGTGAAGTAGTATTGTTATTTTATGTACAATTGCATTTTCGATGACTGTGCTCATCTATAGATTATTAATTGATACAGTATGCATTCTTGGTAACAATTTCTACACAGTATGACGTATAACAATTAGTCATTAAAGAGTATCACATTACATCAAGAAAGAAAGCAAAACAATTTTTGCAGCGTATCATAAGTAAATAGTCTATAAGTAGCCATTGCTGACAAAAGATTTCTTTTCATACGAGAACGGATGTACGGTTTAAACACGCTTGCTGCCTGATACGGATTCGAACCTCCATGCATGAGAAGCGGGCGCCTTAAACCTCCGGGCCACCACGACCTCAATCAAACAACGACATCAAACAGTAGAAAAATTCACAAAGCGTAATGAACTCAATGACAGCCAATCGAAAAACATCAAAACCCCATAGAACACGAACACCAAAAAAGAACTTCTCATTTCCTTTCCTCAAACAATCCAACGTCCCATAAGGTAAATTGACTGCGTTTTCGTGAGAAATGTACATTCGATAGGTATACTTATAAGTAAGGATGTGATCCACGCCTTCCTCGTTCTCCCCTTCATTACTTACATACTTATATCTATTGATATCTGAAACCCCACTGATCTTCGAAGCAAAGACGTTCAGAGAATAAAATAGATTTTTGTAAGAATGTGGGATCGTTACACTTAAATGTGAGTAATGTGTCTGTTATGGAGTTCTTACTTTGTTCTTTAGATTTCCACAGTGATCTCGAGACACGAAAAAAATTACTACATTAAGTTCCATGAGGAGACTTTGATTGTAAACGGAACTGATTTGTACAGACATTGCGCCCGTCGTGTAGATAATAATTACATATTAATCCACGAAAATGTAGGGGCAGAGGTAGAGGTGACAACACCCACTTTTCACCAGTCATAGGGGATGAGCCTACTGTCACAAGGCATGGGACCAATTCCAAATACCACGTTATTAATGTACAAATTTCAGAAAAGCCTAATAATACTTTGATGGTACAGCTCCTCCACATAAACCCTAATCACATGTATGCCATGTAAATATACTAATATTATAATAATATCAGTACATTATCCGCGGCCATATTCCGAGCATTGTACACGCTTGCATGTCCTAACTAATGAATAGTAGTGCTAACTGTTTGCTTGCGTCTCCAAGCATGTAATTTTAAGTGGCCGAGACAATAGTGATATTACATATGAATTATGTTTAATTTGATTCACTGACTGTTTACGTTGAAATTCATGGTACATAGAACTTGTGAATTTATAAAGACAGCTTGTACTCAACCTACATTATAAATAGTACTTTCTAAGCTGGCACACTGTCTTATTACTTTAGTGATTGGTCTTCCGAATAAATTACTGTATGTAAATAAGGTATACGAATTAAGCGACCCAGATAGAACAGTAGATGTGTAAACTTCTGATATACATCTATCCTGCACACAAAAGGTCTGAAACAAACAAAAATAGAAACTGAGTTTCAACCCGTAAAATCGCCACCAACTAACAAATAGAGAATAGAAAATATAGAAAACAATAATAAAAAGAGAGATAGAAGTGAATCTCTTACATTTTTAATTACTTTCCTTTTAAATACATTTGAAAGCTATCAGAGTGTGGTTCTGATCACGCTGGCATCATGTTCTAGGTAATGTTTAGTGCAGATTGCCTCTCATACAAGGAGCACAATGCAGCCTTCATCATTTGTTTCTCTGTGCACGATGCCACAACAAATACAAGCTGAAAACACAACGCCCACAATGGATGTCTGTAATACGTGAAGTGCACGCTTTTGTATCAACGCTGTAACGTTATTGGAAACGGATTTTGAATTTTCTGTATTAGAATATGTATGTGTAATTCTGTGGTTAGTTGTGATTTCAAGTTAAGAAGAACTTAAAAAAAATATACAGTCAAGAATGAAAAATAATGATGATCAAGATGCTTTTAAGACCCCTATGACGGGTGGCCAAAATTAACAAAGAATTTGTCAAAGATTTTCTGTCAATCGTCAGACGAGGTGTCTATAGAAAATATGAATTAACTTCGTAGTTATGAGAAAAGGATAATATGGAAAACAGTAAACATTAAAATGGTATCTGTAAGATCGAAACAATTTCGTTAATTACAAATATGAAAAATGACATATTTGGGACAATTAAGTCACACGACTGCAGCGTAATTTGCAGTAACTCACTTTTCTCATATATCCATGTGTTACGGACGCATTAATCTATCAAAGTTAAATGGAATTAAACCCGGCATTGGAGTTGCAGAGAAAAGAATCGAGCGGTATTCGTCAACTAAATCCCAGCGGGCAATTACCATTGCGTTTTAAAAGAAAAGGAAAAGATAAATGAGTATTTTTATCTTAAGGATTTTTTATCTCATTCTTGCACAGAAAAATAAGGACTGCCTTATTTT
This sequence comes from Spodoptera frugiperda, assembly GCF_023101765.2. Lineage (NCBI taxonomy): Eukaryota > Metazoa > Arthropoda > Insecta > Lepidoptera > Noctuidae > Spodoptera > Spodoptera frugiperda. The sequence goes on from NC_064241.1 coordinate 3,333,415, forward strand.
CCGTGGACATTCTATGCTAAACAAAGAGCATTTTTGACGGGATGATGGATGAAGCTACTTCGTTATTGTAATAGATCAAGTGTTATCAGTCCGCTCGAAGGGATATATCGATACAAATTTCGGTTTCGAAACAAATGTTCTGAAAATTGGAAATTATTTGGAATATTCGAGAAACTTTTAATTAGAAGGTAAGTCTATTGTTTCTGGAAGTATTAAGCTTTATTTAAGACTGAACATTAATTATTTTAGTGAGAGTAAAATTCTGAGGCTAATCAATTTCTTGTAATTAAGTATTATAAACTTTTTATCCGACCAGAAGTTTCTTTCGTCCGTTCTGATCCAGTTATAACATTCATAAATATTCACGCCTTATCCTAGATTAAGGAGAACTTCTAATGTTTATCCTTGAAAGGGTAGAACGACCTCGTGATACAAGGACTTTCGAAGAGTACTTTGAGGCTGTTGTAGGGGTTAATTTGAAAACATTATCTTACGGTTTTAGCCATTTATTCAGCCACCCGAGTGGCCTTAAAGAGATAAGATAAAAAAATATCTCGGGTTAAAAATTGTGCTGCGGTTTTTATGAGAAAATTTGATGCAGCTCTTTTCGGTATAAGTATTTGAATCTAAAAACTAAATTAAACGGATGCTCAGAAAACAAGGTCTAGTGCAAAATATACAATTTACGGGACTTATTTAAAAAAAAAAAAATTAAGCATGACCCAAGTAAAACTCAAAAGAGATTTTCTTAGTGAATTACGAATTCACCAAAACTATCGACAATAAAGCATACATTAAGTTTATGTTACAGTTAACTACAACACACAAGAGATTCAAATCTAAATTGGGTCAGAACCTTATAGGTCGCGATTGACATTTTAGTACGCGGATATTTCCCGAAGGTAAATAAAAATGTAAAGTTGACTAGGGTAAAGCGTGGCAAAATCGCTCTCGATTCGTTCCAAATTGCACCATCGAGTCTTCTAGTATCGGAACAGGCTCTCGATCACGTACCAGCAATTTCTACCCATTGACGAGTTGTTGAGACTTGCTCGATTCGCCCGTCGATCTTGGATTCAATCAAGTGAACACGTTCCCACATGTTACAATCTAGACCCAATTTCAAGCCTATTACCGAGATTCTTCAATTTTTTACTAAAATCTTTGCCTTTCGCCAAATTACGAGGCCTAGGAGAAAAGCAATTAATGTTTTAATCGCTGCACGTTTTTCTGCAAAAGGTGCTTTTTATGGTTCAACTTTATAAGGGTTGTGGTGGCCACAAAATACGAAAGTAAATATTACATGGCATCTGGGAATTAGACCCCTACATTCTTTAGTAAATTAAACATTTTTAATAGTAGGTGGTGGAAGTTTAGCAACTATAAAACAAAACAACGATGGTTTAAATGGATATAAAAATTCAAATAAATATTCCGTACACTTAAATCTTACACAAATGTAGCTTGAGATAAACCTCATGGAGCGTGAGCTTATGAAAATGGAGCAAATAATGTCCTTTTATATCCATGGTAGTAAAACAACACGGATTTGTTGAAATTGATATGACTTAAGCGTTGAAAAGGTAAAGACTTGGGCATTAAGCGAATGGTCCACTTCAGTGTGGGTTATCCACTGCGGTGAACATCCCGTGACAAATTGCCCATAAATAGGATAAAATGGGCGGTGAAATAACGGGAGCTATGGTTGACACAAACAAAGAAAATGGCAGGCCACAAACTGCTTCTGTCCGAGCGAAGTAATTGATGAGTTGAGTGAGGGACGGCTTTCGCCTGTTATAAAACTATGCTAATTTTGTTGATCGCATACCAAACGGGAGCTAGCTTAACAATTAATATTAGTTTAAAATCTTACTTAATTTAAAATGCATATTTTTCGAAATTGATTTTTAGAGAAATTCCATTTAATGCCTTATCGTTTCGAACTTGAAGATTGAATTTTTCAAGAACTTCGTTGGGCCAATGCCAGTATGGGCATCGGGATGGAAAATAAGAATTTCAGAAGATCGAGCTTGGTGCTAGGAGACCGAGATTCACTTAATTTTTAATGTGCCTCGGAACCTTTACCTGTTTTGACTGACCATAAAACAGATTTTCTAACACCCTTAAATATTCTAAAAGGCATTGGTGTGGAAATAACGAAGATTGACTAACTTGACGATTCAATAAATTCTACAATTTCAGCGTTAGTAGCGTCAGTACATGTCGTAAAGATTTTGTGTCATGTTGTTCATTTATTTATAATTTACTTACCTTTTTACGAAACACACTAACAACTATTATACAGCTTTTTATTTTGGGTTTATCTAGAGATTATGATCTTAAGAAAGTTATTTAAAATTGAACGTTATTTGCGTTCTCAAACAATAAAATACGTACCAAAACATTGTTGTAAGATGATGTTAAGAGTAAGTTTGAATTTGAAAGGCAAGTACAAGAGAAAAACGTGATGATTTTACTTTAATGATGATAAATAAGAAACTAAAGTCACAATCGTACAAGAAATCAATACAATTAGTACCATTTGGCTCATTCCATTGGTCTCAATTCGACGGCACACAGATGGGGTGACTCCTCGAAAAATATGTCGGTAATAAAGGCAATAGAGAGCAATTTATTGTTATTTTTTCAGAAGTGACAGAAAGAAATATAAGAGCCAGAGAACACTTGAATACAACTGGCGTAGTTATTTATTATGAAGTTGTGGGATACCAACGTTTGGGACCTTTGCCAGAGCTCAGCATATCGGATTTAATCTACCAAGGTCACAGAATGAATTTACAGAGAAAATATAAAAATAAAATAAATAACCTTTGATGGAATTACATTTGATATGGAAGACAAAAGGTTGAAAATAAAATAGAACCGTTTTTTGGTCTTTACCAGTTGTACGATTGTAAAGCGTTACGACGTTAGGTGTACAAATACATACCTACGCTACGCAATTAAATGAAGGTTGTTTAATTGTATTTAGAATGAAAATTAATGTTATAGTACTTTTAACAACGTTTCTTATACAAATATTTAACACAAAGGCAATAGTAACATAGAATTTGAATACGAATGTATTTTTCGAGGATTTTTAGCAACTAAATGCCTTAGCTACTTAATTCGGACTGCCCTATCAGCTTACGAATGATACTAATTAACCGAAAGTAGTCTTCATAGCATACATAGTAACACTTTATGAGTCGACGCCCAGTTTCCGACGTTAAAGAGTATTCAGTGCAAATTTTAGATTACATTATCTCCCATAATACAAAGGGATACGAAAATGAATACGTTTTGAGTATCCAAACGGCTACTTCTAGTGCCCTTTAGATTGTTCAAATATACTTAAGGGCTCTTAGTTCCAAAGGCCACTAAATACAAAGGTCAAGGGATTCCATTACAATCGAAAACTAATCGCGCAATTTATTCCAGGCGTAGTCTCTTGATATGGCCGAAGTGGAAATGTAGGAAACAAAGGAAATACATTTTCATGAAAGGCTTTGAGTACTAAGGGTACTTTAATTTTGTAAATGAAGGAACAGGGTGTACGAAAGTAGGTACAAATAATGAAGGTGCCGTCAACCCTTGCACACCGCATGTTATGCCGGTTAATTAGCAAAAGTTAGAGTACTAGGTAAAGCTTTAAAAATAACAGCTGTGTTGGTAGGTAATTAGTGACGAAAGCCGAGTACCTCTCATGTTCCTTTATGAAACGGTAATTTTTGATAGCAACTTTTTATGCTAAAGCCGATTCGTGCCTTCAAACAAACTCTATTTGCTTTTATGGAAGGTTTTAGAGTGAGCTGAAGTAAGTGAAATATGTTTGTGGTATATACCTACTAAATATACATACACGGTAGGAGTCTTTGCTGTTTCGGATTATGAAATGTTTATTTTGATTGAAATATATACAGTAGTACCCTTTTATTGCAAACGAGAAGTATTATATCAAAAGAGGACTAAAATGCGTTCTTATACATAGTCACGTACAAACATTTTCAAGTAATTTTATCACAAAGTTGCACTAGAAAATGTTTCGAAGGATGTATCCAGTTGAACAGTAATTACAGTACACAGATACGACGAACAGACAAAGAAAACATCACGCTTAGTGTTATATGAATGTAAGGCAGAAGTTTAAATAGACAACACCCACAAACCATACGACTCATGTTTTCAAGAAGCCACACAAAATAGCCAGTTATAGGTAATTCCTAACGGCAATACGTAACAGCTGTAGGAAATAGCCTTGTGGTCAGTCCACAACGTCTCACTAGTCACCATTAATTTACCGATACTACACATACAGATGCCATATATAGCCAATACGACGAAAGTTTCCGCGTTACAAGTTCCTGAGTGAGCTGTTTAAGTTCGATTGTAACTTAGTTGTTTGTTCCGATTGTGGTACATAATTGTCCATGTTAGACAGAATAGGAAATGAAACAGATGTATACGTTGGCCATGAAAAGAAAAAGTAATATAATCGTATCAATTTTTCTTTTCTTGAGTCCGTATTACGGTTATCGTTTGAGAGATTGTTATTATCATAGATGTTGGGTATAAGTTTTTTGTTAAAGCGCTGGATTGTTGATAGATGTTATTAACTTATCTTGTTGAAGGAGAGGCTCGTATCTTTTTATGAACACATGGCTTGCAAAATACAGTCTTAAGACATACATACATAACAAAGTATACGATTTCACAGACTCAATGTAATTACAGGTAAATAGTACATAACCTAGTTATAAAAAGACTCCGAATTACGAACAAAGAGCCCGCATACATTCGCTGCTGTTACCATTCGTAACAGTTTTATTACAACATGCAAAAATCCCCACCTTTGTAAATAAAAAATAATTTCCGAGTAAGGTGTGATTTCTAATCATGTCCCCGCTCAAAAGAGACATTTCTGTGCTATGTATATCTTTACCTCTCGCCGTTCATAAGTCGGGTCGTTTAAAAAGCTTCCCGCTGGGAAATCGGTTGGGTTTCCTGAAATCCGTCTCGTTATTCGCTGCAAATGAATTTAAACCGAGGCTTTAAACGTTGATTTTCTGGCTATCAATTACGCACCCTCCCGGTCTTTTTAAAATGCAAATACGCGAATGATCCCCTACCACACCAAGTTACATGTATTTTATTTCTAGTTTTGATTACATTTTTAAATACAAGTTTACCGATGTTGTTGTTAAAATCTAACAAGATTTATATCGATTTTGTTATTTTGGAAATCGTAATAGAGTATATTCGTTGAGTAAAGTAATGCTTGCAAGCACAGTTTCGATCTATATAAAGTGAGAGATTTAGTGTCCCCAATCGCCAACTTTTCTTAACCAATGCGATGGTACTTTTACAGCTTTCTAGTTTGTACGAAAACAAATGGTATAAGAAGTTTTTTAGCACTACGGCATATAACTATCTTCTACGTGAATGAGAAAATATTTTCAGTTAAGCTGGGAATATAAAACACAAAATCCTCGAAATGATAGCTTGCATTAAATCTCGCCCTTAGTTAAGGACCCAAGATAATAACTTAATAACTTTAACAATTTATCAAATTTTATTTTCGTAATACTATTTCACAGACTCAATTAAACACAGAAATTAAAACAACAAAGTTTAGTACTTATTCTTTTGTATATCGTAATAAGTTAAATTAAGAAACTGCGATGAAAACGTCGTATAAAATAATGAAATATTCATAGACGGCCTTTACATAATCAGGTAACCTAGTTTCATAGAAGAGCCTTCGTTTCACGCTTGCTTAGATCTATCACTTCTAGATATTCTATCTTCCTAAACGGCTCATTTGTTTGCCGAAGGGAGGGCTTCGGCAACATCAGAATATGACGTGACTAATAGCGTTATGTCGGAGATTTATTACTTGGAACATTGTGATGCTGCGGCGCGGGGCTTATAAGAAAGAACGGGAGTTGAGAAAGTATTTTATTCAATTAAGTTGATACAGTCTGCGAAGAAGATGGTGTTTAGAATTAGTTAATGTTTACATCGACGAAAATTTACTGTAAACTCTAGTTTAAGTGGCATACTATGTGATCTGGAGCTGCAGACTTCGGGTTAGCGGCTCGAAAAACAGAAGCAAGAACGGAGTGGTTTTTAGTCAGTTAGAGTCTGACACTATCTCTTGACTCGTCTAAGGCGTGATAATCCATAGGATGATATTCATCCTCAAAAAAGTGGCATACTATTTAATTTTACTGATTTACTGGAGGGCAAAGGTTCCTCTGAAGGTTAAAGCAAAACAAAATAATCATTTATTGATCCGCCGCAGAGCCGTATCATCGGAGTGAATCAACCCAATTCTGTCTTCCGAGCCTTTGTTAAATCCGACCCGGGTTTGCAATTTAATACTTTCTATAATAATTATCCGCAATTTAATCAAGGACCTCTAAAAACGGAATATTATGTCCTGTCTCTTATCTCGGCATCTTTTAAAGCCGAAAATAATTAGGTCTGTTTACAAGTTTGCTTAGTAAAAGAAAGCTCCTAAAAGATTTCATTCTTAAGACCCAAAGGAATTTTAATTACGAAGTTTTGTTAAGTTTTAATAATTCGGCGGAAAATAAGTCTTAAGGAAACTTTAATTAGGTCATGTACACAAAGGACCGTGTTATTTAGTTGGGTAAAAAAGTTGGTATACGGTAAAGACGAACTTTCGCCGCGTCGGTATGTCCATGGGTGAAAAATTTATGCCGGGAATCAGGCTTGAATGTGTTGTTATAAAACGAGCTCACTTTATAATGAACTAACTTACTTCGTTTTCCGTAATTAATTGGATTGTTAATGAGGTTGTTTGGAAGAAGTTTTCCAAGTACGTACCTATAGATAATTTCGAGTATTCAAAAGATTATGCTTGGTAACTTGGTGGTATTTATATGATTCGAACAACTACTAAACGCCACAGAAAATCGAAAATCCCTTTTATATCCACGTCTTTCAAACCAGGACAAAGGGTTTGAAATCACAGTAATACCTACGTGTCAAAAATCGCACGTCATACGAAGTTTCCGTTTTCGTCCCGGGTTTCCTTAACAAATGTATTCGCTTCATCACTATCAAGGAACAAGGGAACAGCATTACGCCGAACATGCATCCATAGTACATTTTAACGTGTGTAATGTATTACGATTTTATTGGTGAGATTTAAGAGAATGATCATGTGCTGAGTTCGCTTAACGGGCGTGATTGCATGACCAGATGTAATAATAAGATAGACGATAAAGCAGTAGGGTCGTGATAGTGTTGTTACTGTCTATTTCAATGGAACAAACGCGTCACTTTATGTTTGTAGATACATTTATGTAATGTTCAGGAAACGTCTATAGTTACATCTCACCTGTCAGCGAGTCCGAAATGCAAGCCCGAGGCAACAAGATGAGTGTTAATCCACTGTCAGTGTGATGGACATTCGATTAGATATCTCGGTTTATCGTAGGAAATAAGGATCATGATTTGATTGGCACACGGAAGGTGATCGGCTTTGGCTTTTAGGGTCGACCGGAAGCTCGTTTGTAGGGGTAAAAATAATCATGCTTATTTTGTTTCTGAAAGGTTAGAAGAAGACGTACTTTGACCAATTTGGGATTACCTACGTGTATTGTTTTTATCTCTTCTTCTTCTATTGATACAAAAGACACAAAATAAGTAAATAGGATTCAGGCTCTACCAGAAATTAGAACTCGAACATAAAGCAAATAGAAAATCACCCAAACAATTTCCCGCGAAAAGGGAACACAAACGTATGACGCAACTACTTTAAATTCGAGGCTCGCAACACAATGAGGTGTCAAAAACCAAATTCAAACAGTGTCGACAGCGTCAAGGCGAAAATACACTTAGTGAATACACATCAAACTAAACCGACCTATATACAGAACAATGGCAGGAGAAATTGAATGGGACGCTCTTAAATTATTGTCCATACGTACGAGGGACTCCTTTGACAAACGGCACAATACGTGAATGACGTCAGTTATCGGGGGTTCGGAGGGTAGATCTAGGTTTTCAATAGACGCAATAATTTACGTGGAAAGAATAACATATTCCAACACACTTAGATATATATTTGTTCGGTAACATTTTCCGAGTTATCAAAATGTTTAGATAGGAGTTAGCATACAATTTTGGAGCTTGTAGTATTAGAAAAATATTTGGCTTGTAATTCCTAAAGTTGAAAATATATTGGTATGTTGTTAGATATAAAATAATAAAGACAATAAAGCAATTACAAATACAAATTAAATCACTTCAATCATAATATCCTTATCACACTGTCGATACCAATCGACGCGTTATCCGAAATCTAATCAACTCCACTCCCATTATTGTCACAAACATGTAAACGTGTATCCAAACCCCATTAATAGCCTCCAACATAATAAATTAGTTTTAAACTGAAAGTTGGTCCATAAACCGAACTACCATCAATCATTTATAACACAGAATTCAAAACTAATATGATCGGCGAAACAGCAGCTTTTGCAAAAATTCCGATGATGGAAGTAAAAAAAGATTTATAGACCCGATACCTATCTAGGTATGATATATCACGGGAATTTATTCTATGTGATGTAGGTCAAACTTACCATGTACCCGTATTTGAAATTCATGCTGTATTTCTACATTCAAAAACTTTTAAAGGTTTCACTATACGTCGAACTTCAATACAAAAAATAATTCTAGAACAAAAGGGATGTACACGGTTTTGTTACTGAATTTAGAAGTAGTGGAAAAACGTGTAGAATTTTTAGTGAGTGTGTTGTATTGATGTTTCTTTCAGAGAAAAGGAGATTAGTTGAAGGCGATGTTTTCATGATGTTTTATAAGTAAAACAACGCCTGAAATGATAATTGTGGCTAAGGAAGATACGGCGAAAACAGACAAATTGGCGGCCTTAAATAAGAATGGGGACTGAGCAAAAGCTAAAAGCAAAATTTAATATTTGAGCTATCTTCTCTTAAAAGAAAATGTTAACATTTAGCTACTGGTCCCTGATAGGTCCATCTACGTTAAAATGAAGAGGCAACTTGCTACGGATGAGAGTAAGATAAAATGTTTACGGTACAATGGGCAATGGGGACGGCTGCGGACCGGGAAACCGTTTGCCTAGGTGAATTTGTGAGTCGGAAGGTCGAATGAATCCCTTCCAATGCAATAAAATATCCGTGATGTAAGTTATATGAAATTGTTATTGACCTTGTTCGAGTAAAGCTTTTCGAGAAGAATAAAACATATTTTGCTAAAATACATTTTTCTAAGAACAGCCTTTCATTTCTTTAAATATGAAAAGACATTATAGACATACATGCTTTCCACTTGATTTGTTTGTTAGTTAATTCTAAAAATCAACTGGCAGAAAAAGAAGCACTAGCATTGTGCAATAACAATTAAAAGAAAACGTGATGTAAGTTATATGAAATTGTTATTGACAGACTTTTTGAGAAGAATAAAACTACGCAAAAATTATACACTGCGCAGGCAGAAGAACTCATACTTTATTAAAACTGTATCGTCAAATATAGCGTATTCGAAAAATCTATATGAAATGGCTGAACATGTTCAATAACAATTGATATAGGACGTATTGGGGGTTGAAATACAGCGGTAAGTGTCGTTTGGTCTTATCTAAGTGCCATTTATGTAGCGGCCGACGTGTTTATGGCCCATCGGCATACGTTACTTCGTGAGGTGAAAATATTGGGGAGATTTCAAATACTACGATACGTTGACATTATCTGTGGGAGTAACAAGATCTTTCAATTTTTGGATTGTAAGGAGATCTTATAAGAACTGTTAACAAAATAAAAAAATCTACTAGCTAATTTCATTAGCTGTTATTACAATGTATATTAATGGATTATGTTAGGTCAGTCTAGATTTTTCTATAATAGGTATGTTAGTCTCACGAAAAAATCTTAAATGACCAGCTCAGACTAGTAAGGTCAATCTTTTATTTATTTTGCTACTTCAGTTTTTTAGAAAAAGTTATACATTATTCTTTCCCTCGGGATTTATTTGATCTCGTAAAACGTGAAATGTCAGAGATAAATATATTCTACACACACACAGTGTACTAAGAATAATTGTATTTTCTAGTTGAAATATAAACCATTTGAAACGAGGTTGTGTTGAAAAATAGAAAGGTTTAGAACATATTAATGCCGCCGTTCCTGTATCGGAAAATGATAGATTCTGTGAGTATGGAACTGTTATCGAGTATTAAAGCGATTTCGTTGAGAAATATGGACTATCTTTTTAATATAAATGTGTTAAGAAATAAATTTTAGTTTGGGTCGTTGGAAATACGGTTTTATTTAAAGGTCAAAAGGTTGTATTTTTCTTTGAAACATCATTAGACTATAGATGTACATGTAATGTGAGAATAGCGTCGGCATCAGATCAATCTGAGATCGGAGTGGGTGGGGTGTAGACTGGTACTCAAAGCAATATTAGACATGCGTGACCGCGCGCCCTTCGTCGTAACAAAAAACCTATATAGCTACTAGTAATGCCTAGAATAAAGAAAAGAATACAAGATATAGACAAGCTGAGTAAGCTTCTCACGTTCGCGTGTTGTAGATGTAAAGGCACTATTGAATGGAGTGCCTTAGTGCCTTTAGAGTAGATCCTTTCTTATATAAACATAGCTTAAGCTTATATTCACAGACCTTTAGCAGCCAAAGGCCAAATTACTTTATTTGATTTGTACTTTACAGAATTGTTGTGATATAGAAAATGTGTTTTTGGTACTTACATAGAAATTGCATGACTTAAATTTAATGTAAATACTTTTTCTTCTCCAAAAATATTAACTAACTTCGCCTTGAAAGTCATCGTCCTTATACATAGATGGGATACCGAGATTCTTATGTGCAGATCCTATATTGTATGCTTACATAGGAACGACATGGGAGTCACATAAGGGCCCAATCGTTTATCATTATCTGTCCTCCATAAATTGACGTATAATAGCAGTCCTTGGCAAAAGTCTTCGTCACGCTAACTATGAGAAGTTGAGGGGGATTGAATATCATCCAATTTCGTAGCATAAGAGGAAAATTGTTGTAATGTCTGTGAGTAATGTCTTATTGTGAAATGTTCTTATGAAATTTTGATGGACGCACTTAAAGTTGGTGTAAAAAATGGTCGTAATATTCAAGGGGATCAATGTTAGAGGTTTTATATGTAACACTTGATGGGTCCGCAACTTAAAGAACGTCTATTTATATAACGATAGAGGCGAGATCGAATGAATTTATTGATCGACCTTAACACTGACATTTGTAAAGGTTGACTTTATGCACATCTATTTTTAGCAACATTATTGTATTCTTTATTTTTGAAATAGTTGATCGCTTACACTATATTTAATAGGACATAATAGCATCCAAAGTGAAATTAACTAAATATTGGTAAAGCTACCGCGTGGGTAAATTTTAAATTTATTCATGCCACATAATACGGGTGCAATTTAAACTTCGTATTTCAATAGCGAATACAGAAGCCCCATTGATCATCTATAAATCAAAAGAAAATGAAGGTTTTACTTCGAAAACAAAAACAAAGTTTTAATGGAGCCTTTGAATCCATAATATTATTTACGATCAATTTATGGGATATTCAAGTGAGTCGTGGCGGTGTAATTACCATCATAATATTTTGTTTTGAATAAAGCAATGATACATATGATTAATTTGTATCATTAACAAAATAGTAAAAGAGCATAATCTAAATGTAAACGAATCAGTGGCGAAATATCTGAAACTAATTAATTCATGTTCCAATAGTACTTTCTCGCCTTCTGAATACCTATGTTTTAGTATTTCTTTTACAACACTTTTGATTGATGCATGAATGTTAAAGACTTTATGAACTACAAGAAGACCAATTTGAATATAAGATAAAGAGGTACTTTGGAATTTCATCAAAACTTTTAATACGAGTACATCCGTTGTACTGTAAAGGCCGCAACATTAATACGTTTTCATAAAGTTTTTGGCCATGTTGTACTAACCGAGTTTGGAAAGCTAAATGCCTCAAGTTTCCACGTTCGTCCAAGGAGGAAGTCATTGCTGGGACCGAAATTAACATCGAAGCAGTTGGCCGTAGAGGGAACAATGTTTTATTTGACGCCTAATGTTCAGCACAAGTTTTTATGAATTCCTCACAATTCGGCCACCAACTGCTCCTGTGGCTAACCGATTTATGAAGGTCCAAACTTTAGGCGACAACGTCTGACTTAATCGAATTCTGACGCCGCTTTCTCTCCGCCTAATCAAATCTTCCAGCTCGCGACCAACTTTAGACATGTTACAAGTGTTACAACTTACAAAGTCACTTCAAGTTAATTGCTAATATCGTCACGATCAAGTGTCAAATAAATTTTACTAAACCACAGAGAGATATTAAAAATGACAGCGTGAAATGAATTATTGATATTGTCTCAAGAGTCCATTAATTTATGGGCATGGCAATAAATCTCGATGCGATTATGGATTTGACGTACCGTTTATCTATCCAAGACAGGCAGACAGGTGACCACTTAACTATTAATGTAGGACATTTCAATTAAAAGTTTATGATTCATGTAACTGTAACATTGACAATGTTATTTAGGTTACATAAAAAAGAAAACAATGGACATGGTAACATTTTCAAAACAGTAGGATACAACGTACTTCTGAACAAAAAAAAAAGGAAAACAAAACAGAAAAGCGTGAACAAAGCGTAAATGAGCATAAAACTAAAGGGAACAGAGGCGTCACATCCAAAGCCGTGGCGCGTGTACCTCTCGGTGGAAAAATGTTGTTCCCCCACCCGTCCTTAATTTTAACTAATTTCAGCTGCAAACGCTTGCCGTGTCCGCGCCAAGCGGTGAACTGTCCAAGTAATTACTTCCAGGGTAATCCCGCAGAGCTTGTAAACCTGTGTAATATTATGTAGACGGGTGTGGCATTGTTCTTAGATGGTAATAAGCATTGTGGAAAAATTACACTTAAGAGTTTCTTTCTGCATATTTTAAGAGTAAACATTTTTGTCCAAATTATTATGGTTTTTGTTTTATTCTATTTGTGGTAACGCGAAGGTGGCAATCTGAATAAAACTTGAGATGTGAAGGTACAAGTCTAGAGTAGCGGTGACACATATATAGGTACTTATTCATAGAAGGAGCCATAATTACATTTATGTATCCATTTTCAAGGTGAAATATAAAAGCCATTCTTATAAAATCTAGATTCTAGTCACTTAGTCTTCGAACTGTCCCTTTCTCAGTCACCGTTCACATTACGATCCTTAATGTCAACTTAGCGGCACAATTTTTACTTTCTTAAAGCACTTGAAAGGCCTGATAAGACCAAAGGGCCGGCTAACTTGGTTTTTTAGTTAAAAAATGAGGGGCAAAGCGTCAAAGAAATGAAAAAGGCTTCCGATAAGAATTACTAGTCGTGGATTGTTCATTACATTTTCTCGGGTAAGAAAATGTTAACATTTTAAAGCAGAAAGGAAAATGCACCATTTTTATTAATAGGTGATTTGATACGTTTTTGCATGAGAAGCGTACAAAATCACGATAATATTACTTGATACTATTGTTGGCTTCATCTGAAAACCTTTCTTTTAACCACAAACATGGGAAAAATTTCCTAATAACGAGACCTTAAAAAGTCATGTTGGCAACAATGTAATTTGAGTGCTCGTCGCTACCTCGAGGGTGCTTCGACATTCCGCCTCGCTGATATCACGTTTGTTCACAACTTTCACTTAGATATATGTACATTGTTCAAAATATATGTTGATATGTGAGGACAATCGACCGATATCAAAGCGTTTTTTAAAAGCGTACTTAAATATTAATTATGTTCAAAGTCAACAGTTTTTAAACTGACAAGGAGACTAACAATATCATTAGAACTTAAGACGGGATATTTACCATGGTTATTAATTTCTGTGAGTTTCCGATATTTCAGCACTGTTGCAACGCCATGATCACGGATGAACGGAAACTCACAGAAATTAACAAACATAGTAAATATTCCATCTTAGGTTCTAATGATAAAGTCAACAATGTTTGCAAGAGGACCATTAAGCTGATAAATATCCAGTTATTTTAAAGGCAAATATTCTAAAAATACAAGTTTTCTCTTTTGTCATCGGCTAAAAACCCTTAGATAACACATACCACAGAGGAGTATCAACATCAGCATTAAATTAGTTCAGCACTTAAACTGTACTCAAACTCATAAAACATTTCAGCAAATCGGTGGAACGAGTAGGAATCAACAATTTAAATAGAGTAATCCCTTAGACAAAAGGAGCAGCACAGATGCGGGTACTGCAAAACGGTTAATATTGAAAGCTCTTTATCGCTAGAGCTACTGTATTTTCTTTTCAATAAATCCGAATGAGGTAACTGAGATAGTGCTACAATTTAAATTTAAAACTGTATTGATTAAATATGGTGGACGAAATCCATTCATGGTTTTGAACACAATAGTGGTAAAAATTGTTTGTTTATTTTGTCACGAAATGCTTATACCCGCTGGCATGACGGTCTACAATAGATTTATTAATTTGTGTGATGAATTCGTTGAGTGAATATTTCTTTTATACCTACAACATTTGAAGAGATAGAAATTTTAAAATCAATTTTAATCAATGCTTTATTTAAAATCCTTTTAGATTTTAAGTTTAACCTGAGTAAAAGCGACAAAGATGTAACTTTCCATTATAATTTTGATATTTGTATAAAAATATCACTGGAAATTGGCCTCCTTACCGAGCTCCTCAATGCAAATCTGAGTCTAGAGATAACACAACTGTTACAGAAGTAACCAAAGTCTTCGAACAAGGAATAATATGTGTGCCTCTAAAGATATCTACAAGTATATTTGTTACTAAACTTGTTAATTATATGAGTAAAACAGAGACGGATACATGTATTTATCCTAACAAACTTGTACCCAGACGAGACCAAAACACAAAAGTTCTGGCCACGATTTGTCCAAGTTACATGATACGAGGCAAGGCGAGACATGAATAATAATTCTATGGAAATTGCCAAAACTAGATTTATAGACCAAAGTTGTACAAAGACCTTGAAAGTCGTAATAAGGTCGAGATAATGTAGGGAGTTTCCTAAACTGCGATCGTCTGGCAATCCACCACGACGCACATAAATAACAATTGAATCTCTTTCTTGTAATATGACGTAAATTAATGGTAACAGCTTGGCAATATTGTTAAACTTGTTATTGGTTTTATTTTTCTTGTCTTCTACGAATTGCAATCCGACAATCCAATATCGCACATTATGTTTCTTCAAGCGGTCGAGCAGCAGAATACTTACATCTGCATGCTGTCTATTCGTTTCATTCATCCCATAATAAGATAACATGTCGTTATGAAATTAAAATAACCTGTCAAGTTGTTGGGAATCAATAAATTGGTACCAAAATTAAAATATCGGTATAAGTATACTCACAAAATTGTCGCGCAAATTTTGTATATTAAGACGTCCATTATCCGAATTACCTGAAACAACAACAACATGAGTTATTAATAAAAATATTAATTAAGGCAAACGACGGTGAACGAGATCGATAAATAACTTGGAAGTCTCGTTTAATGTCCGCAATATATCGCCGGAGAGGTTTACGAGCGCTTAAATAAAAATAATTTATTATTGCAAATAATATAGAGGAAAAGTGTTGAGGAAGACTAAGATTAACGGAATACGATCAATTACGTCTCGCAGTACGTCGGAAGAGTGTTCAGTTTCCAAGATAATTTTGGTTAATGAAGACGAGTGTATTTACGGCGGCACGTAATAAAGTGTGTCTAACAAGAATTTAGATGAACAATGTACAGAATGTGGTCTTAATATTAAATTGGATTATGGCTAAAATGTTTATTGTCATTATAATATAGGTGAGGTTAAAATAGCGGAGGAAAACAATCAACCTAAAAAAATATAGGTACTCGTACAATGTAGGTTCATAAAAATATCATACATATACATTTAATAAATCATCCATTTGTTAAATGAAATTCAACAGATAAATCACGTGCAAAAGAGTGCGTTATCACAATAGAAACCGCGGCAAGTGACAAAAATAGCTTCAATGGCAATGTTTACAAAGGGTGTTAAATAAAATCGGTATTCTTATCCCGTTTTCACTCAAATATTGAGCTTCATGATGTCCTCATGTCATCCACATGTCCGTCTATTGTCTCCTGGTAAATGAAGGGCTGAATATTTATGATTATCCAATTTCCGTGCTTGTCGTTCCCAGTAGCTTCCAATCCCACATCAACAGCTGTCAAAACTTACTGTTCACCGGAATCGGCACGTTCCTTATTCTTTATGAAAACCTTTATTCGCGTCATGAGGCTCTTCATTTTATGGTTGTAACGTTTAGAGAGTCGAGCTTGGTATTTTTAAGATGAATAAAGGGCAAGGTTATTGGGGAAGGTTTTTCAAATAAGATGGCGTCACGAGTGCTCGGTTCATTCATACAAATTTAATATTAGGTTTTTCAAGATGTTGGATTCATTCAGTTGTATTTTAAAGTCAAGTGTCTTTTATAGCAATATTGATCCATAAACACGTAGGTTTAAAGTCACAAGGATTCTAAGTTTTACAATACATCCAACATTAATAAGAACTTTTTTTTTATATTAGACTCTGCGTAAAAGGTATCGACTTACTTGTTTTGTTCTCTCGTAATAAAATATTCGAAACGCGAATATAAGTTGTGGTCTTGACGTAGAACATTCGTGTTTTACCTTTCGCGCCGCTACCCGCGGCTTTTGGTATTCGGACCGTGAAATTAAAATAAATCAATGCATCCCCGATTCTAGTCTCGAAGTATCAACTTTTGAAATATACATACTACTATTGTTTCTGTACATTTTCTTCATAAACTTCGAAGGGAACAAATTATGAGTTTGAGATTTAGGTAGTGATAGACTTTGACGTAGTTATAGTAGGTTAATAGGACAGCCAATATGTAGTTACCTTGATCAGGATTTGCGAACAATACAATCAAGTCCTCGGTTAGGCAATTAGCATAATCGATTAATTGCAATGCTCTTCAGAGTATAACCAGAAATAAAATCCTTCAAATACCCAATTGAAGAAAGAACTAGACTGGTTATATGACATCGGAAGCAATAAAGAGCATCAGAGAGCTCTCAACCAACTGTTTGGTCCGGTCGCAAAATCTATTTGCGGCACCACGTAAACAGAGCAAAATGTTTGCGTGTGCTTTGTGACCCTCGATTGGTGAAATGTCTTCATACATTTTCAATAAAGTACAAAATCAAATGGAAGCTATTTCTCGACTACTTAGGTACACGGTAAAACGATTTATAAAATACCATTCCACTGCTCGAAAGTAAATGCAAACGTCAGGTGAAAACATTCGTATCCTTCAGAAAAATATCTGAACACAACAAAAGCTTCGGAGGGCATGTTTAGGTGTAGCTACCGACGGCAACATTTTTAAAAAGAATATTTTTTTATCATTAAAAATACGACTTCGTTTTATAACGTAACAATAAACGTTGGAGGGAAAATCGCTGATCAGATATTTTCTTTCTTTTTGTAAATTTTGAGAATCAAAAATGGGGTCTCCTCTCGGTAATTTCAACCATCGCAACACTTGCTTTTTGTGCTCGACTGAGTAAATCACAAAGGCTGACATCCTCAGATTTGTACTAAAGTAAAATGTAAGCACAATAAGAAATATTTTATAGTCAAAGCGGCTTTGAGGTGGCGTGTCACGCCTCGGATGAAAGGAGTCCTCACATTTCTATATGTCGCACGAACACCTCGGAACAACTAAGAGTTGTGAGTATAATACATCAAGATTTTTCGTGTACGTTTTCAGGAAGAGGGTAATCGAATCGACATCGACTTCGAATGGCAAAGCTTTGGTGTACCTCGTGAACGTGAACAGAATACAAAATAGATATCTATTAGAAAAGAGGAAGTACAAAGTTATTTTATAAACTTGTTACTAGTTGGAAACTGAGTATGTTGTAGCATATTGTGTTGTTTCCTCCATTTTACATGGAAACGATAGTATAATGTGAGGTCGGTCAGGTTGTTGCAGAATTACGTTAACAATTTCGTAGAAACAATTTTATAATACGTTCATCTCCAATTATAAGATAAGGAGCTGTGTAATTGCATTCAATCAAGTTATTGAATGAGTAGAAATAATAAATTAATCAAGTTTTACATATCAGCTCAGGTTCATGACGTAATAATTTAAGCAAAGTTAAGTAAACCAACAACTCAAATGGAGACAGTAATACCATAAGTCTCCTTGCTATGCAAGAATGCTGCCAGTTCCAAGTCTTGTTGTGTCACAGAAAGATAAAATATTACCTTGTCCAAGAATGATAAGTGTTTTATGTTTCATGAATTTTGCAACCTAAAATAAAACTGTCTGTGCAGCTAAAAAAGAGTTTCTGTGTAGAAAATAGCGGGATTTTTATTTTAGGTTACTTTGTATTTGTCGTATGAGTTTATTGTATCGGACTGTTTGCTGCGTGTTTTGTATGTATTAGGGTAACTGTCATGTTGCGTCGTTTGACGAATGCATGCATCCTTCACAAACAATAAGCGACCTACTAATAAAAAATGCTTGTATCTAGCTTAGAAATAATGAAAGCTGTTCAAGAAACGGCAACGTTAAATCTGCTTTTGACGAATACATGCAATCGTCAAATGACTCAACGTGGACAGTAGGTCTTACTTGTCAATTTTTGCTGTCCAAGCCTAACCAGAATGGACCTGGATATAACATAACATACAACGTAAAGTTAAAAGAACATTTATTTTCATTCATAAAACAGCAATGTATCAGTTGTAAACATAATAGTCACTAATAAATCAATTTTGAGTTTTAATCAAAAGCGAACTCAACGTTCCGCTCTCTCATATGCCAAAATACAGAGTGTTTAAAACGGGATCCATAACCATTTATTGCATATCCAGTTTCCACATTCCCATTACGTTTTTTTAAAGAATCCAGTGAATTGAAAAAAGGAATACTGGCAATCTGGCTGCCGCATTGCACCCGAAACTATCGACTTTATCGCTTCGTGCCGAAATGTGAACCGTTGCGTGTAACTTGGCCCACAGCAGGCAGTGATTTGAAGCACGTCAAATATACGGAAAGCAATCGCAAATAGGACGAGTTGAACTGTGTATTTTAAAACTGTATGTGATTGTTGAATGTATGATTTTGTTATTTTAACACGCTTTTCTGGGATAGGTTTTGTGATTGAGTTGAAAGTAGGTATATGAGATGAAGTACAGATGACGGTGAAGACAGAAATGTTTAGGATAGACACGGAATTATACTTTTAAATCTTAATTTTTGCGCAATCTTCTATTTTTGATATGTTCAGACTAGCATAGCATAAACAAAAAATATTAACACACAATAAAAGTAGGGAAATTTTCATGGCTCGCATACAAAATAAAATATGGTTTGTTATATCAGTCAATAAAAATCATATGATAGATTTCAACCAGATTCATACCCACAATATACTTCCAGATATTTCGTGTTTGTTTTACAACTTTTTCCATAAAACTCCGAGCTTTATTTTCCATCGGACATGCAGAGCGAATACTAAACCAAAATGCTTATACAAATTCTGGTCGACAACAGAGACCGTTGCTACCGTAGCTTTGTTCGATTTTTACAAACGAATGCGAATTCATTTCGGCAACTCCGTTATTTTGTTTAGCAAAGCCAATTAAACAAATGAAATTGAGTCTGACGAAGTGAGAATCAAAGAGGAGAAACTCTAATAACACAATTTGGTTACGAATATTTGATTTGCATTTATGAATGTTTCTTAGCTGATCATTTTGTAATTATTTCGAATATTTCAAGTTAATTATTCATTTTCTTAGCTGTTTGGTGTGGTTTACTTTATCTTGTACCTACTCATAAACATGTAAAATTGTGGCATAAAATAAGTTAGTAATTCTAATGAGTTCTCGTACCTTTCGTTTCATTAATACGAGAATTCAATACATACAAAATTATTTAAAGTGTTAAGCTGTTAATTGAAAATAAAACAAACATGTTTAGTATGAGACGGTAGACATTCCTTTAAGATAGTAATAAGATTATTATAATAAATTATCTGACCAAAAAATAACCATGTATTGCTTTTAATATGACTCGTTAGAGATGAAATAGATATAATATTTATTCTAGAATTAATACTTCCATTAAAATTATTAAGTGAACATTAGTTTCTCAATGTCTTTATCAACAATTGTTTACTATTCCAATTCCAATATTGTTTTCATGGAACTATCTATATTGGGTAATTAACAATAAATACATCTTGTGGAAATAATTACATTGGAAGCCTATCGGAGACCGCACCTGGGTTCTTATTGTTTAATTATCCACGTCGGTGAATCAGTAATACTTCGAATTTTGTACGTCCCGACATTACAGTATGTGGTGTCGAAAGAGTGGTTGTATTTGGAGATATTGTTTAATTAATTTTTGTCGTACATTTGGTCAACTTTATAGGGGAATGGTAGAAGTAAGTAATGATATAAAGAACAGATTTTTACGTTTTCTTCTACAATGTATATGTGAGGTTTCCATACTTCCAATTGTTTTTGTGTAGTTTAGAAACAACATTATATTTTTGCGATATTAAATAATGCTGAGTGAAAAATACGTAAGAAGCTAACACTATGGAGTTGGATCTAGTCCATGTTTTATTTGAACAGTAACCACTTGGCTCGACTGTCGACACTTCAGCACTTGATACCATGTAGCAGACGCAATATATTCCTGACAACTTAGTTTTTGCAGTTTAATTTCCTAGGGAACGAGATAGTGGGCCAAAAGTGACGGAATGGCACGGAGCCAAGCTGCCTAACAAAATGGGACGCCTAGAGGAATTTCATTATTGAAAGTATTTCATTCAGGGAGCTCTATGATTTGCCAGGTCATAAAATTTCCTGACATCGTCAAAGAGATCGGTAGGTACCTGTAAAATTGGGGTTGTAAACCACCTGAATAAGCCGGCGAGGTGTTTCATCGAGATTGGGGTATGTTATACATAAATAGTAGAGACTAGTAGATACGTATTTGTGTAGAATGTTTTGTTTGTGGACTGTTTTATTGCACACATTTAACTTGATACAGATTTTGTAAGCATGTTTATTAGCCAACACACTCTACATGATGACAATAAATAAAGAATTTTAAGACAGATAAATCTATCAAAGAGATTTGTCTATGAGGCAACTACTAAAGCTTCTTAAAGGCCCTTCTCAGATTTAGGTCGCCCGCCTCAAGATTTCCGCGAGACTAGCGCTTGACCATGCGCGTATCGTTATTATCACAAAAGAAGTCTTTACAAAAATGATTTATTCACAACAACTTATAAATTAAATTGTTCGCACTAAATAATTAACAACATCAATCAACAAAACGTAATAACTGAATTGCAATTGATCAAGAATTAATATTCTCTAAACACAAGAAAATAAATATAAATATAAGTAGTCTGAATTCAATTTATAGTATAATAGATAGTATATGCAAAGCTCGAGTCAAAGACAATCAATTTATGTAAATATGTATACTTTGTATATCAAGCATCCGCCGCGGTACCTTCAACCCACAATGTTCGACGATGCGCGACGTCGCGACGCGACGTTGCAATTTTACAAGCTGTCAGCAGCATGGCTTGTGAAACTTAAGATATATTAAATGAAATACTGAAACAAGAATATTTTGAAGAGATCCATAATGATTACTTTTAGGTGGATACCTATACTATGTTATTAAAATGTATGAGTGCACATTTTAGTAAGACACGATGATCAAGTGACTGAAATACACCAGAATAAACACGGGTTGATGTAGAAAAATTTGATACATTAGGTTATTAAGCTTACAATTTTAAATATACCCTTAAAAACAAAAACATTGAACAGCAGAAAGCGGATCTACAGCTTTAACTGCCGTACTTAAGGACATTGAAAGATTATTTAAACTATTCCTTAGTAACGATTTTATTCCTATTGCTTAAGTAACCATTAAATGACTTTAATGAAATGTATTATTAATTGTCTGTGTTCTAATATTTCACTACAACATTCTTAAGAATATTATTGAGATATATAAAATCTTTGTGCCCCTGGCAGTGGAGTGGGTTCAAGACATGTGATTGACATGAACGACTCTCATAAATCTAATGTGTGGCAAATAAGGACGGAGCGACAGTAACTTTAATTAATGATAAAACGTAATTAAGGAGATATATTAAGATTCATTAACGTATGTTTTGGTTACTTCATATGTGAGACAAAATGGTAATGACTGGATTTCATTCATGTGGTAAAATATAACTTTTGCAAAGAGATAATTTATTACTGTTTCATTTTCGTACAGGAAATCTTGATCAAATAACTTCACGTATACCACTTTTCAATAGTCACTT
Organism: Spodoptera frugiperda; assembly: GCF_023101765.2. Taxonomy (NCBI): domain Eukaryota; kingdom Metazoa; phylum Arthropoda; class Insecta; order Lepidoptera; family Noctuidae; genus Spodoptera; species Spodoptera frugiperda. The sequence continues at coordinate 3,355,951 of NC_064241.1, forward strand.
TCTGATGAAGTAACTAGGTACTTTAACCAGCATAGAACAGAAAATATCCCAGAGCTGTGGACTACCTAGCGGCTTACAGGAGTAGAAACGGGGTGGTTTTTAGCCAGCAAGAGTCTGACACTCCTTCTCGCCGCACTCAAGGCGGGAAGTCATTGGATATCTTTTCACCCTCAAAGGTCTTTTAATTACAACATAAACATTTCCAATCACAATAAAAATCGATTTCATTGACTGTGTCCGAATCAAACACATTATCCTACTCACTCAATATTTTTCTATTTTAACGAAAAAATTGAATAAAGCCATCGCTAATAATATCACAAAACAAAAGAAACCAAATAATAAATAGCTGTTCAAACTTTTATCATAATAAAGTTCGGAAGAAATTGAAAACCATATAGAGAGTACTTAAGAAATTAAGTTAATCGAAACGTGCTACCGACCGACGGACAAAGGAACAAAAGATTTAACTCAATGAGCAAGGCGTGGTGAACCAAAGTTTGCTCAAATTTTATAGTATTGGAAAACGATAGTTCTCTGCGGAGCAGTTGATTCGTTAAATTTTTCATTTAATATCTCTTCGGGTTATAAATAATATCCTTTAGAGAAACTGTGGGTTGTATAATATGCTTTCTTTTTATTAAGTGTTACTAGCGTAAACTGTTATTTACGCAGCATTTGCGGAAAAGCACAATGGCTTTTGTCATTGTATGATTGTAAAACATCGATATTACTCATTCATCTGAAGTTTAAATCAAGATTTCGTAATGCTAATAAAAATCGTTTTAATTTGGCTGGAAACAAACTGGCTATTCACTTTCGAGTTGATTCATTCAGCAATCGCACCTTTAAGGGTGCTTTTCCACACACAGACATGTGCTATGCTAAGTTGCTGTGGATGCGTTAGGCTTCCATCAATTGCTACGCATCTTCCTTGCACAGCTTTAAGAGACATCATGATGACGGTATACCTAATTATGACAAACAAATTTCAAAATAAACCATATTTACATGACCCATCAAAACTTTTGCACAATAATCTCCTAGCAATAAATTAAAAATCGAAGGGAAAAGATAAAACTTCATCGCAAAAGGAAACGTAACGCAAGCGAAGAATTAAATATTCGCTCTGATGGGCTCCTGATGGGCTAAGTCATCCGCATCACTGATTTTTCGATCTGTACTGGGTACTTTATGCAGCTTAGTGGAAGTTGAAAGCGAGATATTCTTTAGATATCAAGCCTATTTAATAATACTGTAAGTAAATAAAATATGAGGAGTATTTATTAGTGAATAGGGTTAATTATTCTGTGTTGAAAATGTTCTGTTGCATTATGAATCAATTAATTTATAAAAATAATACATAATGACAAACACTGTTGCTCATTATCACCTACATTAACAAATGTAACAATATTTAAACGAACTGACAATAGAACAACTCCGATAGACGAACCATCTACATTGCAAAAAGCACTCTTAATTTACAGACACCACAAAAAAAAAAACAAAATTGGAAATACGAGGAAAAAGATTAAACCGTGAATTTAATTAATGAAACGAACCGAGGCATTATTATTCTGTAAAATAAGAACGTTTTTGAAGAGAAAAAAGAAGAAAAATCGCATCGAAACAATGCAACATCTGCCGCATAAATTACCAGAATAAGTTCTCGGCAAATGAAATAATCATACTTCTTTGTTTACATTGCTTTGGATCCGCGAATCGTAATCAGCATGTATTATGACAGAGCTGCGGTAATTAAGCTAATTAACTTCCCCTTTTATTTGTTCGCAGTATAAATGAAGTTGTTAAGTTTTTTGTTAACACTATGTTTGCAAATATTACTTACTTAGTGGATATGAAAAGTATAACTAATTATTATGGTGTGTTAATACTCGAGACTCGTAGCCGCGTCGTGTGTCACGGAATGTAGCTAATGACTATGAGCCCCTAGCATGGCTTGAAACTAGTCGAGTTCCTCGTCAAATAATAACGTGAGTAAGTCGAAAAACATAATAATTAATTTAGTATGTCTCACGAAAGTTATAATATACAAAGATATGAAAAGTGCTAACAGTATATTTATCTCTTAGGTATGAAGAAAGAAAAATGGAAATGTGGCGAACCTTTCTACGATGAAAATTCATCAAAAGATCAGGATATTTCCAGCTAGCAACGATTCCCAATAACCCTTATAATCTATGTCAGACGGTCTCATTCAGCGATGGAGATTTAGGAACCTATAAGAAGTAATTGTAGAGTCCTCAGATTTTTTCATTTCAAAGAAATATAAGTCAAATAAATCTGGAACTAAAGATTCCTTTGAAATTGCTTTGCTAAGTACCGGAGATTTATTTGAAATCTGTTACTATGTTGAATGGAATATGGTTGAAAATAGTCTGTAGTGACTGGCTTAAACCTTCGAGATATGTGTTACACTACTGTTTTTACAAAAATAGCTTGCTTATGAATTATTTATAGCACTGGTATCTAGGGTCCACCGTCAATGTAAATTCGAAAAGATACCCGTTATCGAAATGTTCTTGTTTGAATAAAACTAATGTACTACCGACATATACACAAACGTAGAAAATCACCGCCGTTCACGTAATTGTTATTGTGATAACGTCAACAAATTGAATTTCCTGATGACCTACTTTACGTAATAAACGTTATAATTCTATTCCTGTTATAATAATATTTAATTTTATCTTATTATAACACACACGATGACAACGAGTCGTCCCCTATCACATGGCGCTTTTAACATAACCGGCGAAATGTGGGTGTGCCATATATAATATCTTTTAAACCCTTCGGGAAATACAGCAGTGTCATGTAAAATACTAACATCAAATATTTATAAAAGAAAATATGAAATCGTGTTTTAATTCTCGTTCTAAAATAAACAATAATTTTTCCAACGACAATATTTGTTTTATGAAAAATGTTAGGTTACCTATTATAATTATAAATCAGCTCGGATTCTGTCACCAGGGGAAAGGAGTATGTTTGCTCATTGCCATTCGGTCGTTAATTAAACGTAATCCTAAACAAAGACAGGTGAAACCATGTATTAGATTAGGTAACAAGGGGCCGTTGTCTCTAGAAAATTTCTTTAGGATACCTACAAATCTTTCGAGGTAGTTATAAAGGGTGGTTAAGGTCCGACATTAAAATAAGGTCAAGTTACGGGCTTATTAAAGTAAATGTCCTTAGTATACACACAAAGTCACCTAATGACAGCATTAGTTTTAATAAACTGCTTCCCTTAAGTGGAAGCTATAGAAACTCACACAAAACAAGCATTCATGGGAATTACTACACACATCGAAATAAAGAAAAACGGTTAGTCTCGGTAATCTGACAAAGACCATTCCGATGTATTAAAGAAACGCCTGACATGGCGGAATAGACGTCGGATCTGGCCGCAATTAGGGAATGAGAGATAAAATCGTACCATACGAGTTGGTAATCCTTGTAGGCAGTGGTACAAGTCTTCGTAAATAGCAAACCATTAACATTCTTAGTGCGGGTGGAGCGCAGGCTAATCCACGCGATTGTTCCTTAAAAGCTTCACCGACGGGAAGTCAATTGTTGGCTCTAGGCCCGATGTACGAGCGTGAAATAATTTTCGACATACATGTGAGCATTTGTATTTTGTACTTGTAAATAGTTGTGTGGTTAAAGATATATGAATTTTTGTAAGTAAAACATTTTTTTAAACAGTCGATATTGTTTTAGAGGTTTCCTTTGTTTATGTAGTATTTGATAATAAAATTATGTTATCTTCTATACTTATAATAAATCTGTAGAGAGGTCAATTCTGTACATGAAATATATTTCCAAAATAACTATCAGCGGGTGATTAGTGATCGATACTGACGCCAAAAATGCAATCAGAAAAATTTTTGTCTGTCTGTCTGTCTGTATGTTCTTTATAGAAATAAAAACCACTCGACAGATTTCAACGAAACTTGGTACAATTGTTCTTCATACTCCTGGGCAGGTTATAGTATACTTTTCATTACGCTACGATCAATAGGAGCAGAGCAGTGAAGGGAAATGTTGGGAACAGGAGAACTTACTCCATTTTTTAAGCTTCCGACGCGTGTGCAGCCTTAATGGTTAAAGCTACACAGAAATCATGTATGACGAAAATGTTCTCCTTAAAATTATTTAAAAAATATTCCACGCCAGCAAATGTCTATCTCTTGTGGTTGACTCACAATAACACGTATAACTCCCGATAGCTTAGCAGTTCGGAGCTTTCTGATTATATTTGTCTACTCTTACTTTTATAACACTCTCATTCATTCATTCATTCATTCATATTCATATTATAATATAAATCTGTAGAAGGGTCAATTCTGTACATTGAAAATATTGAAAAAATAAATAGCTGTTACTGGATCGATACCAAACCCAAATATGTGATTATTTTTTTTTGTCTGTCTGTCTGTATGTTCTGGCATCACGTGAAAACTATTATACCTTATTATCCTGGGTAGGATACTTTTTATCCTGGAAAAATACGTAGAAAAAATCTTTATTTTTCAGTTTTATTCTACAGAACGCGAGCTCAACAGCAGTAGCTCAATAGAGGAATCCCTAATTATTATGGGCTTCGCCGTATTTGGGTCCAATAGATATTTATAAGATGTCAATGTCAGAGTTACTCAAAATGGAGAAATAAAACTTCCACGCGAAGACCGACATCCGCGCGGACGGAGTCGCGGGCGGAAGCTAGTATAAAAAGTAAAATAAAATCAATGATTTTTTTTATTCGAATTGCGATTTCACGTCAATGTTTTCTACGAGGTACGGTAAACGGTACGGTAAATTTCTACACAAAAAATGTGTAGAAATTTCAATGAGACCCCAAGAGACATTATTATAAATATGTATCAACCTTAAAAATAAAATCCTATTTAAATAAGATATAACTCACCAAACTTCGTTTTTCGAGGTGACCTTATAACTATTAGGTACGCTTAAAGTTTTCGAGCACCCACCCTTGAGTAGGTACCCACCCTATTAGTTCAGAATCTATATTCAAGAAGCGGGGTTAGTATCTCCCTAGTAACAAACTCTAATTTGTTTGAGAACTTGTAGTTTTATTAGGTCTTAAAACGAATTTGTTAAAACATTTGACTATTTGTAGACAAAATGGTTGCTGTTTCGACAATGCTAGTTAAAGTAACGTTAGAGAAAGAAATTGTAATTTAATTACAGTTTAGAGACTAGGTATAAGAATATTGGTTGATACCAAGATAATGGAAAATAATTTTTGACAGCTATTATAAATGACTGGACTTTACAGTGCCAGTGGCGCCAACTGGTGAACACAAAAACGAAAAACTCATTGCTCAGTCACTGCGCCAACGGTGCCGACGAAATTGTATTAACTTTGATAATAATCCCAGACTCAAACAAAAGAAGGTAAAACTTTCCTTTGTTTATCGAGTTTAGAACAAATTACTTATAGCCTAATATTTGGACTCAAATCTGGCTATATTACTATTACAAAACGCAAAGTTTATGTGGATTTTTGTTACTTAGCACATTAGCACACAAAGACAAACAGGAATGAATATGTTCCCTGTTGACAACACAAGCCAAACAGCGATTGGAGCAATACAAGTAACCTTTTCGTGTTTAGAGGAGAATAGTAGGTTAGGTAAAAAACTTAGCAACAAGCTATTTGTAAAGGTAACTTCAGTATAAAATTTACCTTTTAACGTTGATTCCAAATAGGCCAGTAATAAAAAGCAAAGTTAATCAAAGTCCGCAAAGATAAAAGCTTGGCTTCACAAAATGTAAAACTTTATGGCGTGAATAAATAATGATTAAACAATTTTTGCTTCGACAAAATGTGTTCACATTCAGTTCTTTGATAAGGGTAACTCTCCTTTGAATTATGAGGGTGAAAAGGTAACATTTCCACAGTACAAATAAAAATCTATATCTATGGAACACGAGCGTTTTCTAATAAACAACAAACATTCCATGTATGCGGACGTGGCCAAAATATTTTTTGCGACCAAAATAAAATGGTTCGTTTACAGATACGCAGCACAAACATGGAAGTCCCTTACATTTTGGGTAATTCCGATGGACGAATACTCACATAACTCCATTCAAGGAATAAAATCACATGACATCTTCTGAAAGACTTTCAAGAACATCGTTAAAGTTAAATTGCGTTTGAGAATTTGGGTTTTGAAAGAAAATGAAGATCGTCCCAAATATTTTCATAATTTATTTGACATGACATCGTTAAAATACGCATCTATAGATATCCCTTTGACAAAATCTAAAATCTCGTTGGTATTTTCTTAATAAGAGATGCGAGATTTAATTTTCAAAATGAAAATACCAGACGTAGAATTAGAATTGAAAATGTTAAAAAGATAAAATGTAATGCTCCGTGCAAATATGTAGTAAAAATTTACATAATAAAAGTAGTCGGTCCTTTGTTGAGGGTAAGATATGACGGTGTGGAGAGCCCGGGTAAATTTAATTATTGAATTCAGTTAGTGGAAAAACAACATTTGATATCATATATATAAATAAAATAAAAAGATGACGTCACTAGTTCGTTGTAAGGCAACTTAATTAAAGAGTCGTAACAATACCCAGCGCACGTCTCTGTTCATTAGCTATGTAGACGTCTAGATGGTTACTGTTTATGTGGTGTAATTTGTAAAACAACAGCAGACAAGTAATAACGCTGCCGGCGACAGCTAAAATGTCTTTAGAAGAGTCTATCGAAGAGCTATTTCTCAAGAACAAGGAACTGGCAAAGTCTCTTAAATCAATTTCAAAGTAAAGTGAATAAAAATCGTTTGAGAGCTGGTAGAAAAATGCACCAAGTTTCCTAATCGATTAGTCTGTCACATGGGCAAGTTAAGTCTTCGTTGCCGGCCCGCTCGCTCAACTATACGCCAAATTTATCACTCAGTTCGATTTAAATGCAAAACAAGGGCGCATGGACTCTATCAACTGCAATGTAGGTGATTTTGCAAGTTGCGATAGACCTGCATACTATTATATTTACACAACAACGTTGTATAGATAAACAATATAAAATGTCCATTTAATTCGACGCATGTTAAAAGCACGACATGATAGTGATCGATATGAAGGCGAGACTAATCCGAAGTCGGTTGTTTATTCTAACACTTCAAATGGTCTATCAAACGAAAGGGAGGCCTGTGTAAATAGTAACTAGTGCGTACACTGACCACTGTTAAAATAAAAGTAACGGCCACACCTTTCAAGTGAAATACTTAATAAGACGCAAGAAGACCGTGACTTGTAAGATATAAAAGTAATAATGAACATGAAGAGACGTCTTGGAGAATGATATGATGCTCTTGAACACATATTTTATGCAATGAACGTGTCCTCCGCCCTGAACCCAAAAGAGCCTACATTTTAACATTTTAACGGAAAGTTAGAATTTGTTGACGTTGTTGAATGAGAAGAAAAATTGTGAATACGATTCGAATGCTGACGAATATTGGGGAATGAGAAACACGTGAGAGGAATTGACAATCGGTAAATTTGCATACTTTGAATTCTGTTCGACCCACAGTGAGGTCCCAAGCGAAGTAGACGAATGATCGTAACTAAAAGTTGGAGCCGACAGTCGTGAGTGTCACGAGAGAGAAAATGAAATTAGTTCTATTGAAATATGTTCGAATCTGTACCCACGGCTTTCCAAGTGATAGAATATCTCTGAATACAGTTTTCCAACATAGTTTGTGGATAACAGATAAAATGCTTTCATTCGTCCTCGGAGGGTCATTCCATTTCTTCGGACTGTTTTGTTGATTGGAAATGTCAATATGCTTAGGAGACACTTATTGATAGGTTTAATGCTGAGGACAGCCAATACGACCTAAATAAGCATGGAATACGAAAATATAATTACCTGAACTAACAAACAATTTCCTATACAGTGTGAAACGATGACGGCACACGTAACTAGGGCCCAATTTCCGTCCAATTAGTATGCCAAAACAAACGTTCACCCCGAGATAAACTATCGTATTAACCGAAGCGCGAAAACGCCAAGTAATTTACTATATACAAGCAGAACAAGAGAATAATTAAAGTAGATCGAACATATACCGAGTGTTAGTAGATATACTACATCTATGCTCAGTATGCAGCATTGTTTGAGCTTTGATATTAAAAGTGAAATCGTGGCTGCGAGCAGTTCAGCAAACTATGAAGGCGAAAATTTATTGGATTTCAAAACAGACACTGTTCAGTGACCGGTTAGTGGGATTTTAGCTTAGAGAGCTGCAATATGATTTTTCTCATATGGAATACATTTTTCCAGAAGATACTTCGTGATTCAAGATTGTAAGTGACAACAAGTGCAAAGCTTTGTCCGCACAGGTTCATAGTCTTGTCCAAGTTGCACAAACTGAAACTTCAAGTATATAAAGTTTCCGACACTATGAGTAATTGTCGGCTGCAAGTTGCGACAGAATATTACCTCACCTTGGAGAAAGATGTCCTCTCCAAGACACTAGAACTACTTACTTTCTTTCTCTTGTGGCGTGAAGATTCAACGAGACAGCGCAATGTGCTACTAAGACTTATGGCTGCATGTTTTATGGTTACTTATTCAGCAATGTTACAGAAAATTGTGTTATATCGAATGATTTCATTCATTGTACGAACAAAATGTAAACGGATATATTATTTACTTGTTAATTCAAATTAATATTAATTCAACTTGTCAATGAACACATAATAAATTCAATTTTCACGGTTCATGATTGATTGTGACTAAATGAACAATCGCCATAATAGCATAAAATTATCATAATCGTTTTTTGCTCGGAGATAAATGGTATAGTGTATAATGTTACTGCCAAAAATATTCAGAGACCTAATCACCGAGTCATTTATTTATAATGCTTCGTATATATGAACATTTGAACATTTCCCGGCTTCATTCCGGCCTAATGCGACATCATTCGTATAGCAGACTCATTCGTAATCACCATATGCGACCCTTGCGGTCTCATCTCGGATGCGAGGTTCGCACCAAACGCCTTTGTAATTTTGATTCCCGGGACGTTTCCCAGAGTCCTCTAATTATGGGCGCACGTTTATTACAATAGTCTGCCTATGGCTAAAGTTTATCTCTAATGTTCCAAAATAAACTTATGCTAAACAGTATTAAATTTTAGTTTTAATACCCTTTGTATCGTCGTGATTACTTCAAATGTTTACTGAGAGATAATGGATGGTTTCTAATTCATTTTAAGTTTCCTTAGAACTTTGGAAGTTCAAATCCTTAACAACTGTTTTGAGAATAAATACTCGAAGTTACTTAGATTTGATTTATTAAATTTTATCTATTGTTTTTCTTTATTATATGGCTATCGATTTTATTACTCGTTTTGTAATATTGAGAGGACCTAATTAAAAATGTATTGAATGATTTTAAAAGCAAACAGATAAGATAGTAAAAGAGAAAGTGATACATTATTGTTAAAGCAATAACTGGGTGAGAAATAAAGCTCATTAAAACCATTAACAACCATTTTCACGACTACCATTTAAAATAAAATGATGGATCATTTACATTTCATTATACCTTTGGTTTGATTTCCATTTTCGCATGTAGATTCTGCAAACCAACGTATATTGTAGAAGTAAATTTACGTTTAACAGTAATAAATACGTAAACATGATTAATTTATTTTCGTCGATTTTCGGGTAACCGAAATTTTTGGTCTATAAATAAAGTTACAATATAATATATAAGGTAAACATAATTAATGGGTAACAGTATACGAGACTAAAAAAATAATGTGTGAAAATGAGCGATAATTATGTCTGTGGTCTTTTTATTTTGCCTTTTGTACAGATGTAGTTTAATTAAGAGTTCGTTACTATGAAAATGCAGTGCAAGCAAAAACCCAAAGCTTTTGTTACCGTCCCAGACTGTATATTTTTGCGAAACATTAACTAGAAAATTTTGGCAAGCATCTTGCCAATAGCAGTGTAATTAAGGTTAACTTAAATGAACTCCCTCGTCACTGACTTTGTTGTGACTGCATTTAAAGTCACAATAATTGGCAGCACCGGAGCACGGTGCTTTGTCTTCTGCAAGGCATTTTGTAATTAGCGTCTACAATGGACAAAAGCTAGGTTTCAAACAAAGAAATAATAGTGTTATTTTTTCGGGAAAAAAGAAGAAAATTTAAAGGGATTTTTTATTAGAAGAAAATGTCGAGATACGTCGAGGTGTTCACATCACTACGCATGAATAATACGCGTGGCGACCGCACATAATTCTTGATATGCGAATGTACGTCGCACGGAACGTGAAGCTCGCCTCTCAGCCTAACGTACCGTTCACACGAGTGCGAAGTGCTGAGTATTCTAATAGGTGTCTTAGTTCACGACTACCGTCTTTGTGGGGGTATTGTACTTGCCTACTAATAGACTACGTATGTGTATCTTTAAGAGGGGAGGCGTGTCTCGTTAAGTAATTTACTCGTACAATATACTAGTATGTTTCTGCTCCGTTCTGAAAACCAAACATATGCCATTTATGTAGATTAAATCGTGAAATGTAGAATTATTTTCTTGTAGTACGAGTGAAAGTTTCCTTTTCTCTTTCATTACGAAAATTACCATGACCATTATATGTGCGTAAAAATAAATTGAACATCTAACCTTCATAAAAGGATCCACATAACTTCTAAAGACGCTTTTAACTCCCGGGCTCAATGTAGCAAGGAATGAATGATCCCAAAAAACCTTCCATGATGGAAATTCTAATGGCTCTTGAAGTTAGTTCTGGATCACAATTTTCATGTTGGTAATGAATGATAAAAAATATTATTAAGTGGACTGGGCATAGCTATAGATAAAATCGATAACGATGTATTTCCGCTGTTTCCATTTCCCTGACATGTTTAGTAAAACTAGACTTATTTATGCGAAATATTGACTGATACTGAACATTAACACTTCACAGATCACTTGTTCAGTTCAGGTTAATGATTTATAGAGACCATTTCAAACAATTCATAGAGATGTTTTAATGACAAAGGAGTTCTAAGTCCGAGTTTGCAATACTACAAAGTGGGTCTTAAGAGACCATTCAAAGAGCGCCTATGTTAATTCTTAAATAGAATTGATGGCGGCATAATATGACCAATGGCAATAGAGTAGATGACTTGTTGATTATTTTAAAATATTAGCCACGATTTTTTTTATTTTCTTACGAAATTTGTTTTCGTACATATTTTATAATTATCGCGTGACCTCACTTCTAGGTACGTTTTATACGTAGAAATGACGTATTGTCTGCTGCTCCTAAACATTGATTAGTTTAATCTAAGAATTGTTATCGTATATGACCAAATAAAAAAATACGTGTCTAATATTTTTTCATTACCTAACTGACATTACCTAAATAGATTTCGAATTTTCAAACCCATCACGCCTATTAGTCCAATGAGATTGCCCACAAAATCATCTAATTTCCCATTATTATCACGTCAATGAAGTTAACTAAATTACTACTCAAAGTTGAAAATGTATGATCACAGGTTAATGTTTAGAGTGCGTTTAATTAAAACCGGTTCACCGGTTCCAGAGATTACTGCTTAATAATTCAGTAATAAAGCTGCTCATGGGTTGAGCTAGGTGATATGAGGTGCACGCAAATAGTCTGATGAATCCGTAAGTTACATACTTAAGTTGTATAATCATATATGAAAATATTTTCGCATTATTGTCAAGTACTTAAAACCTTTTATACCACGAGTAAATATACGACACATCTTGAGTTGTTGCACAAATATACATGTTAATATTTTATAAAACAGAGGGCTTAGTGCGAGTTTCTTTACGTTTAACTAGATCTAAATCGTTACCGCAATCGGCGCTCTGATTGGCCTGCTCCAATGACCCAACCAATCAGTGAGCTAAAGTAAAATAAACTCCTACTAGGCCCTCTGAATTATTAGAGCCACATATAAATTGAAAATTTGAAATTAATGTAGTTTCGAACAGCAACATAGATACTTTAATGAACATAATGGCAAAGTAACGTAGTAGGTAGTAGATACATTAGACAATAACGACACACAAGGGAGTTGACCAAAATATTCAAACAGGGAATAATTTAATACCGAGGTAATGAATACGTGTAATAGAAACCTGTATTACTTATATGATCTTTAGTATGTTGTGACGTCATGTTAAACTAGCGTCCTTCCTTACCTACCACGGCAATGCCTTTGGGAGTAGCTGCAATGTATTTGGCATGCAAATGCTTCATGCCTTGGGGATTGGTTCTATTAAAATAATGAATAGATAATATTCAATTTGAGATAAATAATGATATGCTTTTGATATGGTGATTTATTAAAAAAGAGTACTTTTATTAAAATCTCTTCCACCTGAATTCTTTAAAGGCAGAGAGTAATATTCGATGTCATCTGCACAGCATCGTATCTTGAAATACCGCTACTTATATTGGAAATATTTTAAATATGACTACAGCATAACCTGGAGCACTGAGTGCTACTTTATAGTATGTTGATTTTATGGAAGACTATTAAAACATTATTGTAACCAAATGGCAAAGGAAAACTTATCGTCAGTGAATAAGAGTCAAATTTAAATAATGTTAACGTGAAATGAGACAATATTTTGCTTATGGATCCTGTTTAACTTATTATAGAAAAGGTTTCATGATAGTCTGACTCATATAAGATAGATCTGATTGAAAGAGAAAGTAATAAGTTTTATTCACCCACAAGACTATTAGATAAGGTTTGGTTCATGATATAATACGTGAATAATACGCGAAGATCCTTCGATATCAATTCAATAAGATGATTGAAAGAGACAAAAGGCTGGTAGATGATGAAAATAATAACGTTACCTTCGTATACTAAGGCTGAGTAAACCCTCCAAGGATTCGCGTCGCGGTTCACGATCGATGTAGGTGTAGGTGTAAAGTTATAATGAAGGTTCCTTCTAAATTAATTAACTGTTGAAGAAAGACAGAGAGAGAAATAGATAATTCTTCTCTTTAATACGTTTGAAGGTTAGGAAAGATGGGATTAAAGTATTTTAGTGGAACATATCATTAAATATTTCAGAATTTAGCAATCAATGTGTGTAAGTTTTGATTGGTTTAGAATATAAATAAACAGAAGCTCAATATTCGAGGTACGTTTTGTGTACTCAATCATAATTACTTTTCCTAATTAATTGATCTGTGATAAATAAATAAAGGTAGGGTTATTAGAGGGTAAATAAATTATTACTTACATTTCATATTCACAGTATGTAAATTGAGTAAAATAATACGTGCCTATGTTCGGGGATCTGGACCACCAAAAGTGATAAACGACTGAGGACGACGGAAGATTTAGCGTACGTTTTGTATAGTAATGACGCACAATGAACGTACGGGTGTCTTCCGAGCTAGAACGAGCATTTAGCAGCCACAAGCCCAGGCATAATAGACCACGGACCGAGATATGAATAAAATACTGGCTCAAACACGGTTTTAAATTAAATTCTGGATATGTTTGGTCACTAATCGTACCCTAATACAGTCTCAAGAGATTAATGTATTACAAACAATGATGAAGAATGTTCCAGAATACGTCTTCATTAAAACGAAATCGCTGAAAAGAGACAGAGATAAAAGGTATAATTATCTTAAATACATTTAGGTATATCTCGGAATTCAACCTTATTATAAAATACCGCAGAGGTAAGTCACAGACATTTCGCAGGTCGAAAATTCGACTCGACGAACAACTGGGGTGAACCCAATTAAATTGAAGTGGTTAATAATGGCTGTAATTTTAAACACTGAATTATTTCATTGAAAAGTTTCACTTTGGAAATAATCTACTTTGAGGGAAAGGAAAATGTTTTCTTTGATATTTTATAAGTCGAACAAATAACACGTTACCAAGAGGGAAAGTCGAGTAAAGCCGGCATTCCTGTGTCGCGTCACGGCAGTGGTAGATTTAATATCGGATACTTTCGATGTATAGATATAGAAGAGTTTGTTTACCGACGTATGTCGCGAGGATCAGACCTTTTCATTTGCTATCTTTGTTGGTAGTGGGTTTCGTCCTTTACTGGGTATACAGGTGAGACAAATCGTAATGTGATATGTCATGGGATGTGTAGGGCTTACAGATGGTTTCGACTTTAATAGGATATGCACAGGCAGTACGTGGAAAAAATAGATACCTACAGACATCTCGTAAATGAAGAGTGAAGCATATGTGTAGTGGTGTCGTAATATGCGATACAAGGCTAACTTCAGTCTATCAGTTTATATTACCTAGCTATATCAAGGGTGTTTAAGACAACAATTTTATTAGCTGAAACCACATAATAATACGATTTTTATCTCAATAAAATACAAGAAAAGTGATAGACAAGATAAAGATATTTATAAACACACACATCAGTACGTCAAATAGTACACGCGCGCACGTATTTACGAGTAAATAAAGGAACAAAGCTCATCTGTCAGTTATCCGTTTATCCTTATAAATAAGCATTTACGATGTAGCCAGTAAATCTAGTACAAAAATCCCGGAAGCCGTTCATCTCTACCTACGGGATAAATTCGAAAAGCATTTGATTTTAATACAAACTCCACCGACGCTTACAGCGTTTAAGCTATTTTATAGAGAGCTCAGATTCGTACGAAAACAATTTATGAACGAGTGAATTTATGAACACTAAGACTTAGTACATCATGTTAGTTTTCGCAGATAAACCGCAGTTTCAGTTTAAGTACTTTCAAACTTAATTTAGACTTACAAACACACTAAGAAAGTTGATCAAAATTTATCTGAAGCGTATATATGGTTATCAAGAATTCATAGAAAAATTAAGGCGAGGAGTTTCATCGGTCTAACCGAACTAGGTGCTCAGTCTAGGATACCTTTCATGAATATTAAATATGAGGACACGAGAACTCGTTAACTAGTTTTCCAAGAAAACCTGTCGATTTTACGTACCTTTTTAAAGCAAAATATATTTTTTCTTTTCACTTTTCAGTTTTTTAGTTGAGTAAAGTTTTTTATGTTACTTAATATTTACATTTGAATATAAGGAGGGTCCTGAAGAATTTTAATATAAGAGAGGTAGCGACGTCTTGTAGCGGACACTTCGTACTTACATACCTATTTGTAGACTAGAATTTTTTGCTGCGTATAATACTTGACTCGGTAAAACACAGGTTTTTAAATCGAGCCCGGTACCTAACATGAGAGTGAAAGTAAAAACATAATAATTTATTCAGTGTCTTATAAAAAAACTTTGTCTCGAGTTTTATTCGTCTTTTTAAGTGAAAATTCCTATCGTGGCGTAAGACGTGAAGGTCAAGTAGACGCAAAAGTACCAAAATGATTGCTTACTCTCACGCCATACAGATGTTACAACTAGAAAATACTTGACTGTCTTCAAGTTCACTGCAGTATTTCAAAATACGCGCGCGCTGAAGATGAAAATGCCAGCGAATTTCTCAATTGTAAAAGTACCAGAGGCGATTATGTTAAGCTTCAGAGAAATCTTAAAAATGAGAGAAGAAATAGTGAGAATATTTCTTCGTGTACTGCGCTTTCAACTTACATTACAAGTGAGTAAGTACTTTTATAAAGTATTGTTGTTAAGCCACACCGAAATCTAAATTGTAACATTAGTTCTAATAAAAGTGATTTATTTTCGCACTTTATTATTACAATGTATCCTACATTGACGCCATAGTCTGTCTAAAAACATTGTTCCTAATTAGGTTAAAGTTAAGTTAAAGATGCGATAGCCGAAAGCATTGTATTACATACTTTTTATATGAAAACAGAACCAAAAAGTAAAAAGTACCAATATATTTATCGTAACCTCTAAACCTACATATTATTATATCATCCCGATGTACGCCAAAGCCGAAGTTACTAAATGAAATCATTACATAATAATAATAATGAAAATTTTGCGCCGCAAAATACCGCATCTGCATAAGCCCCCCAGTAAAACCCAACTAGTTCAAATGGTGCCAATTTGTGCTATACTAAATACGGGTGCACCAACATAGCTAAGTTTGTCTAGAACGTTCCAAGCGTTAATTGGTCCAAATTAAATTTCACAGTGGCTGGTTGAACGCTTTCGTTTAATAAGTATTGTAATTTCACTCTCGTATTTGACTATCATGCTAAGTTCAGAGTTAGCTATTTCAATTTACTGAAGAGGAAAATGTTCCAAACTATGTTTCAACGCTTTCAGTGTTCGATGGAGCGCGACTTTAACCTAATGTACTTGGTAGAGGACGCTTAGTTTACATGTTTTCTTTGGAATTATTTTATAAGAAAGTGGATTTTCTTCGATGAATTCTGCACGTTTTGTTTTGAAATTTTGAACTGTTTTATCCAATGTATATACATACTTTTACATAACTGTCAAAGATATTATTGTAATTTTACACTAAATTTAATAAAGCTGAAAACGTCTACTTAATGGCGATGTAACAGAAAAGGATATTCCTATTATACCATTTCCCAAAGAAGGAAACGTAATAAAAGCCGACACATAAAAATAAAATGTTCGATACGTAAGGAAGCTCTTACTGACCAACTTACCCTCAAATGTCCATTCAAAGCATGTTCACACTTCCCCTAAACTATTAGCCAAGTTGAACCCTTATAAAATATCTTTATATTACGACCCCTGACCTTTTGTGTCCCGGTCGGGACATAACACTCACTTTATATACTTGTTAATATTTTAATAATGGCTGCATTGTGTGAATTTGGGATGCTTGGCGTTGCTACCCCACGTTACTCCTTGATAATGCAAGAGAGATAAGCATTCAATTTTAGAATATTAACTTAGATGGCAAAATGTTTTTATTACAACGTTACCTAAAATATAGTTGTATTAACAGAACAAACAAAGATTTTATGTGACAACCTCTATTTTATTTCGACGTCTCCGCAAACGCGATGTCTGACAGATACGAGTTAATATTTATTCCTGTTGCCTCTAAAACTGTAACATTTCACCCGCAACGTATCCTTCGCTTGGTTCAATTTATACATTTTTAGCGACTCGTCGTATGCAAGCGAGCAAACACGAGTCGAGTAAAGCTCGCGGGGCATCACTAGTGCAAATATTTGCGCAGATATACGTAATATTTGCGGTCGCCTCGTGTTTAGAATGCAATATGTAAATTCATTCGTGACCTCAACTATTGTGTAGTTATGTGCGGTATGTAAACTGGATGCTGTGTATGTAGAGAGGAAACATCGCGTGTAAAGCTTCTCGTTTAGTAATAACGTACACATCCGAGCCCAACAGAGCCTATTACTGGGTGAATAATTCCACAATGTCCGTCAGAATGTCCCAGAACTATTATTTAAACAAGTTCAAGGAGCGGGTTAATTTACTGTTCAGCTCAGTTACTACAATTTAGTATTTCTATGCACTGCTAGTGGACTAAGGATATTTGCATTTTATAACCAGTAACTAAAGGTATTCTTATCGTGAGAAAGTTTTGTCATAATATTTCTGTGCGATTCCTTATTATTCCATGGTCAGTGAAGCTTGTGAACAAACTCCCACTCAGTTGAGTTAAGGACTCATAAGAATTTCGTTCACTGCCCGGACGTATAATGAGGGAGATATAACACTCACTAACTTTCTGAAAAAGATGGAAAAAGAAAATGGCGGATTGTCTTCACATTACGAAAGTTTTAAAAAGAACCGTGGGACGCTTTTTAATCAGTTTCTATAACCTGCTTTTGAGAACATAAACCTTATAATCCATTCTAATTTTCAATTTTATTCTTTTTCGCATTAGAAATGTTAGTTCTCATATTATAAAAAATGTCAGCATAGCAGTATAATAATTTGCACTCTATATTTTAAACTAATAAGTAATAGTCGTTATTAAGAGTTGACTGATTGATATGGTTGGCATGTATGTGATCGTAGTAGCTGGCAAAAAGTAATAAATTATTATTTACAGAAATCATCCAAGACAGTTCCTCAAAACGATGTATATGAAATATTAATCAAGCAAAGGTAGGAGTAAAATAAACACAGTAAAACATAGTAACAGCTTCATGAAATTCAAACTAATAATAATACGAATACGTGACGTGAATGAAAACGGATTTTGAAAGGGGAACGTGAATATTTTCGCTTGAATTACTGTGGAAATTAAAGTGTGCCTTATGGTTTGTATATACTGTCGAGTCGTATAGATTGAAGCGGTTAGGCAAAGGCGACACTAGAATACATAAATATGTATGTATAAATCTGTTTTTAACAATTGCCAGAAAAAACCTCCTGAAATACAATGACATGGCCCATTTATTTCCTAAAAATCTGATTCTAACGTGAAACACTTAAATGCAAATCATGTGAAGATTATAATATAAGCCGGTAGATTGTTAGAAGAAATCTCAAGAAGAATTCTAAACATAAAAAGATACTTAAATTCTACTTACTCTACACGGACTCTTCCCTCCAATTTACGAGTGCTTTGGGAAGCTATTAAGCTCAATAGAATAGTCGTAAAGATAGCCTGATAGTTCGCAGGCAATCGCCGGTATCAGAGAGTCTAACAGTGTGTAAAGGCCATTAGGTGAGTGTGAGTGCTACGGCTCGTAGTCTATAACAATGCTACGCTGCTACGCGGCTACGTGGCTACGATGCTACGAAAAACAAGTGTGCTTCCTTTTTGGCTCGGCTTATTGTTACAGTTTATGTTTCCACACAGTGCTATTTTATGTTTTAAAATAACGCAGGAAATCTGTATAAAGCTGCAACATTGCAATTTTTTATTAAATAATGTGGTTTCACTTATTTTACAACTCAGACATTTCACGTGAATCCAATGTATTATCAAGTTCATATGCAGACATTTCACATAAAACGTAATGTTCTACATTACTTTTAGAACAGTGAAAAATAATTTTCTCGTTGAATGTGAAGGTGCAAGAAACGAGAGGTTTAATGGGTTTGTTCGCTGTCAATAGCAGGGTTCAAGCGTAGCTGTGTAAACTGTTCGCTTAGTTTTATTTGCGAAGACAGTATAATATTATCCTTCTTTCTAAAACTATTCTCACGAAGTGGATTGATCCTTAAAGTTTTAAACTTTTAATGAAGAAAGATAAATCCCTGAAGGTTATTTGTTTTAACTTTGGATATTGTGTTTATTAGTTGATTTAATAAAAGGGTTTCTAGAGAAGACTAATGGCTACTCGTGTATCGCTTTATTAGTTACGAGGTCAGTGGAAGTCTGACAGTTCAACGTGTATGAAATTGGATAACTGTGTGACCGATCGTGTTACTTTGTCCCACCTTATCACCCGGGTATCTGGATCAGAATGTATTTACCTGAAACAATATCAAATGAAAAGTTAATATTCAAGTCTGAATCGAGACCAACATAAATAGAAAATAAAATGTAGAATATAAAAAATGTATTACTGAATTCAAAAATAGTACATAACTATGTTTTTTTTAAGTAATCCATTAAATCAGTCACAGCCGATCACCTGGGATTTACTACTACAATTACATTTTCCAATAAAATTTTCAACAATCAAACCGGAACCTTTATTGAAATTGAGCACAGTACTAGTAATTCTCACTGGATTTTCGTCCAAACACACGCATACGCACACTAGGAACGAATTGAATTCACATAGGTACATAGTACACATTTAATCCCCGCTTCTATTGATACATAGCACTATAGCCGATCTCCATTTTCCATATTTCCGCCAATCTATTGGCGATATGAAACAATCCAATTTCTATAGCATTCTGGTACATGGCGGAGGGATTAGGGCAATGGAAACATTGTACGAGCGTGTTCCAAATTCATAGCAGTCATGTTAAATTGAGTAATTAATTCGTATGATGGAGCATATTCGTATTGTTTGGGATATGTTTGATTGTTTTTTGTGTAATGCTAATGATAATCCTATTAATTGAATTTCATTGCCATGGCTGTATCCTTAGTCAGTTAGTTTAATTAAGAAGGGATGTTCGACTATCTATTTATGACTTGTACGGTCTTTTCATTTGCATTAGATAAAATAAGGTTTATATGTAGTACTTCTTCGGGTACAAGTTAATCTATAAAAACTGCCGTATAATATAATACACCCATGTTGAATAAAGTTCACAAATCAAAGAAAGTAAAGGCAAAAAGAGAAATGAATGAGTGTTCATCAATGACACAAGGTTTATTTTTGAGACACCAACGCTAATTTTAACACAGCCGAAGTTATAAGGGTTTGCTTTTGACGGCACTTTAAGATCCCTTTCATTTATTCCATCAACAGTGTCAAGTACATACTCGAGATAATTCAGTGAAAACGAAACGAGATACATCGAAACTATAGTTTTGTACTACAGGAAAGTTCTCGAATAAATCTAAAACATGGATAGATTTCCTTCGAAAAGTTACGAACGCAAACTATTAGAAATATGATAATTTATTCGTAGTCGGTACGTATTTTAGTTTATCATATCAGATGTTGTTCGTGTAGCTACAAAAGTAAAATGAAGGTTATGTCAGATACCAATAATATTATATTTCAGTAAATAATAAAACATATAAGGTGTTCTGGAATCTAGGTAATCAATGGTCAAGATCTCATCAGGTTCCAAAAACATTAGGAGTAGGATGTGTAATAACGCGTGGAGATGGTGTTTTTAATGATGAACTTTGGTCTCATCTAAACTGACTTAAAACAATGCAATGACCTTCTTACACAATGATGTAAGACTCTTCAATCTTCAGTATTTTGCCCCAAAATCCAATTAAGATACACTCAACCGCTTTACCAATCATAATCATCATAAAAAGAAATATTGTGGTCACGATTTACGATGTTTGAGGCCACATTAAGTGCATTGAATGATAAGTCACAAGTCTGCCATAAAAGTGCCCCATTTAATGTGATTGTTGACTACCAAGTGGCAATCGTTTGCAGGAAATAGGCTTTCAACGTTCGAACGCGCAAAGGGTACAAAAGTGTAGAGAAGACAATTGGTTCGACTACTGTTCGAAAAATAGTTTTATTGATGTTTGTTACCTAAGTCTTTTATGTTTCGATGTTGTAATGCAGTTTATACGTTTATATAGTATATAAACTAATAACGTTTATATAGTATATTCTGATGGTGTAATAGTATTTACTTATGGTGTAATAGTATTTCTATGGTGTTTGCATAAATATAGAAACGTAATGATTCTTAGACGTGATAAATAGTTACATACTTTATCACACCATTGAGTACGCAGTTAGAATAGCCAATTCATTAGCTCGGCTCGATCACAACTTGCCCAAAAGACGAGAATCAACCTTACAATCAACAAATTTCTTCTTACTTATTACAAAGAAATAGACCAACACAGTATTACGTTAGAGCTAATAAAAACATGTGACAATGTCGCATGTAGATATTTAAATCGCTGCTACAAACATTTCAGTCTCAGATGTGGTAGAGAAGCCAATGCTATTCGCATTTCAATAACAATAAACAACTGGGAATAATTTTCATAAAAACCCCTTCTACAACGTACAGACAATAGCAAAAACAGAAAGAAAGAAAATAAAAAGGGTAGAAAACATCAATATTATTACAAACAAAATGGTACATTTTCATTTTGTAAGAGAATAGTGCGAAAGCGTCTGTTATTTCCTAAGGGACACGCAGTAGCATATTTAAATTAGTCGGCGAGAAGTTCGCAGTGTAGCTAAATACGATACTTCATTTTATATGAAATATTTCCTTCTTTTGTAAATATTACAGCAAAGTTCGTAATACTTTGGCCTGCGAGCGAGCTTTTGGGGATTAGAGCCGTTCCTAATGTCTGTGCGATACTGACAGGATGAAATTGCTTTCCAAATCTGTTATATTTCGTATTTCCACTCATTTCTGTGACTGTATGTATTTTAGTTTAGGGTTTGGATTTCTTGGTAGCAAAATTTATATACCGTAATTAAAACGTTTGCTCAGTATTTGCTGATGTAGGATCCCGAGAATACAGATGCACAAATTGAAAATTTTAATTAAAACTAAATTCTAGCAAATCTCTTTTTATTCATAGAAATATGTAAAGTACTATTCGTTTAGTAAACTTTGCAACATTTCATCATTACGTTCGAACCAATATAGTGTCGAGTTATAACTTCGTATTTCTTGACAGTATCAAATGAAATGCTATGAAATGATTCGGCGTAGCCATTCCATCATTTGCTACGACCTCATTTGTCGTTGCTACGGCGTAGTCGCTGCGTAGTAAAGCGCCGTAGCGTAGTATTCAGTCATAAATCGTCTCAAATAAAAAGGATATCAATATTTAGAAATGCGTAGCTAGATAAAATAAACTGAATTCTTTTATTTTATGTTAATAAAAACACAGGGTAAGATTCAGATTGCACTTCACAATAATAAAACGTGCTTTCACGTACAGAGAAATTGCAATTTGACTTTAAAGGGACTAAATGACTATTGAATCGAAATTGCACAAAAGAGTGAAAATTGTTTCCTTTTTATACGTATTGATCAGTATTGATCAAACAATTGTAATTCAAAGTTTACTAATGTTTTTTATTGTGAAATTAGGAGGTTAAAATACTTATTTTACGTTTTATACTTATGCTTTACGTGCGTATTAGTCGTAACCATAACTAGGTATTGCATATTAAATGGGAATTAAAACTAGAGAAAATGTGTTTGCTAATTGTGTGTCCCTGCCTACCTGAAAAGCATGACAATATGTGATATTATATTATGATGTAAACATAAATTGTAGGTATATTAGACTAAATAGAAACATCAAAACAAGCGAAACGTGTCTCACGTAAAGCTGCCTTCGTATAAAACGATACGTAGAGCGCTTTGCCGCATTTTAATAAGAGTATTTAAGGCATAACCTTCACTGGTAAACAAGATGTCTTCTACAAAGTTTGTAAATAAAATATTGCACATGTGTTCTCGCCCTTTGCCAACTTGATTATGGAAGGGATGATTGACCTAAGTTCTGACTACTCTACTGATACACAATAATTTCCATAAAGACAGCAAGATTAGACAATACAGAAATATGCAAAGGAAAATTGATAGACAGTTTGCCTTCCAAAAGAGCATGAGAGCAATTTCTAAATACTTACATTGGAACACAGTTAGGGCCGACTTTCATAAGGAAACCATGGTCGTGATGTCAGTCGCATATCCGTGGACCGACTGAGAGAGACACAAGAGCCAACACTAAGTGGCTAAGAGAGATTACAAGAGCAACACTACGATTGGGTTGGTTTTTATAGGATATAGCGGTAAACGAGCAGACAGACTACCTGGCGGTAAGCAATCGGCGCCGCCCACAGACAACTGAAACACCAGGCGACTTACAGTAGCGTTACCAGTGGGTATATTTAGTCACCGACCAACAGTTGATTGCGTAACAAAATGACAAAATGACACAACACAGTAGGCGAGAAACCCTCTTGAATGCTCTATACCATTTTGTTAATTAAACTGTTTATCGAGAGTTGTAAGAATTAGGCTTAGAAGGTAAGCTCACAATATGAATCTTGGATTAACTTTATACGAAAACCAGAATTTTACCAAGGAAGTAAATACACGTGTAACCCAAAACTTGTTCCCCAAGTGACTTACCACAACTTTGTTCATTTACAAAACTTAAGATGGAAGAGTTTAATTTAGATTGAAGTTAGTTTTGTTATAAAACGTGACCAACGTGTCTACTAACTTGCAATGGGACGCCCACTTGATTAAGTCAGTTATGAACATGATACTTTTGTATATTGTTTTTATGTTCTCTATATCTGTATGTTTCTCCAATATATTTGTATGTATCTCATGTATATCTCCTGTATGTATCTCGCTATGTCTTTTCTATTATTCGTTAGTAGTCATTGCAGTCAAGGCATATGATTGTGTACATTAAAATTTATAAGACCATGCTTCATTTCGAGTGCGGATTTTATCATGTCAGATCAGCTAGCAATTATTATTGCGCAAATATAACTTTCATGCGCTACTCGATCGGAAAACGATTATTTCGTAGACAAATATTACGGAAAGTTTTATAAAAAATATCGTAGTAAAAATATTACGATCTCATACAATCTATGGTTGGTGTTGCATTTTACGTTAACAAAAGTTGGTACAAACATATTAGGTAAAGATGTTTTAAGAATACAAAATAATGGCGTGACCATTCTCATCATGATTATCATAATTTCAACCATAAGTCGGTAATGCTTCCCGCATTTACCCTATTTTCACGATTTTCATCAGGCCGTCGTTGTCAGTGTACAAGTGAAGTATTTTCGACACGCGACCTGCAATCTTAACTTTTTGCCGCAAGGAACTTAATCGTTTAAATTCGTTTTACAAAATAAGTAATTTTTTCACCTTCCTAAGAGAATATCGATCCCATCTTGGAAGGTTCAGAACAAAGCAGCTGAAATGTAAGTATTATACAAAGTGTCTTCGCTAAATGTGTATTCGATAGAACGAAATCACTTTCTGATTCAGTCAAGCTTCTTGGATATCGAATGCCATTTCGATTTTGGTTTCAAGACACTTAACTTCAACGACAGAAAGATGCAGAATACGACCGTGTATGCAAAAAAATTGGCGAGAGAAAAATCTGATACAACGTAGTAGAGAACCAACAACGAAAACAAAATAAACACTATCAAAAGGCCCCGCAAGCGCATTATCGCTGATGCAAAGGTAGGAACACTAATCCCCAAGGAGTCCCAAGTTGTTTGAAAAGGGTCCCCCATTATTGCATCTCGAGATCTTGCCTACATCTTATTTCAGTCTTCCGGTGTATATTTACTGCTAAGCGGCTCGTTTGGGCTCCGAAGCCTTTACTACCCGTCCCTATGTCAGGAGCTTTGATATTATCAAATATATTACGTCATCCGGTCAGATTTTGTCTCTGGGAAAGCTGTCTACTTGTTGCTACGCCATTTTGTTCGCTAATACTTAGCTCAGTTTAGTCTATATTTTGTCAAAGCATTATTTACCTTGTCTAGATAGAACATAGCCTTCTGTTAAATGTCCTTCAAACTTATACTTGAAATACAATTCGAAGCGCTCTAGCTGTCCCTGAATGCAATGAGCTTATACAAGGTTCACGGTATGACAGCGAATAGATTCCCTGAGGATATTTGTTTATAGAATGTGTCTTCATAACTAGCATATAAAGTTGGTGCACGTTTTATTTTTCTGGAAATTTAAAACTGTAAGCAAATATAGCTACGTTGCCAAGTTGAGAGAAAAAGGGACGTAATATTGATACAAAATATTAAACGAGAATATTTCACTTTTCATGAAAAGTTATTATCATTAGAGAAAATGTAACGAACCAACTATTTACTAGAGGACTAATAAGGGAAAACCTTCAAAGGAAAATCTAAAATTGCCTTTGCTTTTAAAAAAAATGCTCAACATTTTTTCTTACAACATTTTCGACATGTTTGCTTGCTTCTAAATAGTCGTTATGTAACAGGGTGTTATATTTTTCTTAAAAGGAACTATTCATGTCATCGTTTCCTCCTCCCGCAAAACACACAGAGAGGCAGCTATTGTCCAGTTTGAAGGTCGCTTTGACAGGTGTCACTACTATCGGCCTCCGATCGCGTTTTATTAACGTTTGGGACACTGAGCAAAACGTCAACATTTTCTTCTATGGTGTGATAAATAGGCTATTTGTTTGTGTAATGTTGTATGTATAATGAATCTTAGATAGTAGGCTCGTACCATGTCCATGGTAAACTGCGATAAAACAACTTATCATAGAAAATATTCAAACTAACTCCAAGAACATATTGATATTCAATTCACATACCAGTAATAAAACCTGACATTATCAATATAATCACGACCATCGAACAGTAAAGAGCCGAAGATAATGATAACGTGCATTACGTATCACCTGCAATTATCGTTAGTCTACCACGAAGGGTAATTGTTTGAGACCCCACATATGTGCGAGGGTATAATGTGTCCATTAATCATAGGCAGGAAGATAAGCGTGGAAGGAAAAACTTAAAACCAAATTTTTATACAGTAATTTGGTCGTGAGTGATCGCAGGTCTAAATTAATTTGCATTTTCATACAACAGAATGAAACATTTTTTTTTAATCTACTAAGTAGGATTTCGGACGGGAACCAAGCCCAAGAAGCAAGAACCGTAGTGTTCAGTTAGCCAGTTAGCATTCATCCAATTTCGATCGCGTCCTTATCTTAAATTTTACTTTAAAATCCATATACGTCCAACATGAAATCATAGTCATAATTTCATGTTACCTACCAATTTGGATCGTGACTTCAATTCGGTCTACAATTTCGGTATAACAACTGACACTTCAGATTGAGCGGTTCGGTACCACAGAACGAGTTATTGCCTTGCGAAAGCTATTTGGAGCGAACTCGTAATTCCGCCAGTCTATCGACTATAGCCTGACGTACCAGTTCTATTTGGGTAATGAAGTCGTAAACAGTAAATGTGTGAACATTTAGCTGACTATTGACAAAGATTTGAAGGATATAACAGACACAAGCAACATATCAGAAAAATGGTCGTAGAAAATATCACACAGCAAAAACCCAAGAATAAATTCTTAGGAATTCATATTCATTCTCATCTATCTCACTCAAAAAAAAGTAGTACTGAAACATACAATCTCTGCACATCAGCAAAAAACGTAATATTTGGAAAAAGGCTTTACTTATTTGCACAACCCGGGAGTTCTGTGCCCTGATATAATTTGTCATGCACCTTGACCCAGTTTCCTTCGAGCATGGTATAAAAAGGAAGGAATAATTCATTGAATCCCCCTTCCTTCACCTGTTTGCGCTGAGATTTTAGAATTAGGCGAATTGAAGTGAAGGGTAGATGGAGAATTGTGATTTTAGTCGCAATACGCACATTACTTGAAGGTCTTATGGGGCTCATCATCACTATAGAAGTAATTTTGTCAATATTACCCTGAAATGGTGGCTTTTTATAATGAAGTTGCAAAAGGGAGAGGCTTTAAGCAGTACCATGATTACACTGCGGTCGATTTGACGCACTTAATGGAACTAGATGTATAAATTTGGGGCATATTATGAGCATAGATTCTCTGTAAGCATTCATCAGGAATCAATTTTGCGTTGAATCGATTAAAACGTTCAACCAACAGTGAATTTGAATACTAGTCGAATATGTATTGTCAACATAATGATCTTCGAACATAATAATACTCAATTCGACAGATATTGGAACACTGATTGGAATGTAGTTAACAATTTTGCAATAGAACATTGTGGTCAAGCCTCTATATTAAATGAACGTTCCATGGTACATTGTAATGTCAAATATTTGCTAATGCTTATGTGTATGGTGCGAGTTAAACATGAAGTGTATTAACCATTATTGACTATTCAATGTTTTCCTAATTAAGTATTCATAAAATATTGTAATTTAAACTTCATACTTTTAAACTAGACCTGATGCTAAGTTCATCAGTTCGTATGATGATGAGAAAGACTTTATTTTCGTTCAAAAGATTATAAATCTTGAGAATAAGAATTTATATTCATAACTGTCAACTGCGACCGAGGAAAGCAAACATTTACCCCAGAAACATGAAAGCAGTTGTCACTTTGCTGCTGTTTGTTTTAAAAGAGAAAACAATTGTGCATTTCTTTAAAATTTGTTAGTACAAAAATCTGCTGGTAGCGCAAGAACTCAGCTGATGTCGAGTACGATACTTGTGGGTTCGTAAAATGTGCAATATGCGGATATTTTAAAACGTTTGCTATTTGTAAAATGTAGTTCGTTTTGTTCCTGAATACAAACTAAGCCTGCATTGTTGTAGTCGAGTGTTTTAGATTTGTGTATTTGTTGCAAAATAGTCAGGTTCTGTTCACTATAGTTGCACTTCTTGATCATCATAATGATGAGGATTTCAGTCTCGGATGGCATTTAAATATTGAATACACCAACAAAGCAATATCGAGGAACTCTTTGCATTAAGCCAGTTTTAATCCAGTTATGCAATACTTTACTACATCACCATTATTTATTCTAGCGCGGTTGGAATATCTGAGAATTCGAATTAAAAATTTTTTTGAATTCCAATTCTCCTGTTAAAAAGAGATTTTTTATGTCGTTTTGTAATAATGACTAATAGAATTATTTATGTTAAAGAATGAAATATATTCAATTTGTTTCGCCCTCATTTACATAGCGAACCCATTTACCAAAGCTGAATATAACATTGCTCTGAATAAACCAACAGGTTTCCATTAAAAACGTGTTGACTGTTCGATGTCCGAGTATTTATTTTCGTGGCTAGTGCGCGTGGAGATTCGTAGATTTTTGTACAAAATTGTGGATACAGCGTATGTAGTAGAATTGGGACGAGGACAGTAGAAAACAAATAGTAACATTTTTCATTTTATACTCTTCTGTTATTTACTCACAAGTCAGAACTAAACTATTTCGTCAGTTGTTATTTCGTTTTTGCTGATTCAATTGTGAACATTTTCAATTGAAAGTAGACTGGCCAGGATCAACAATAGTACCCGGAAGTTTTCTTAGAATGCTAAAGTTAATGTCGGAATAAGTCCAGGTAGCTCGTCCATTCGTTTGCCAAAACCTCATTCAAAGTCCGTACCTGACAATGTATAACAGAATAAACGAATGCTTCGGACGTCGTCTAGCGGAAAACTTTTAGAATCACTTTAAATAGTTTAAGTTGATGCTAGTTCGGGACAGATTTCAATTTAAAGACATAAATTACTGAGTAAAAGTTGGATGGATTATGCAATGCATGCAGTTGGAGCAGATTGCCTACTTTCTGATATAGATATACGATATATAGTGCACATATACGTGCACGCATATTTTTAACATCGAAACCATCTAACTATCAAACATAAAATGTTAACTAAATCAAATACCACTTCCATTCTCCATCTTCATGGAGTAAGTTTAGTTTCACTTAGGTTGGAAATAAGTAGATACTTCCAAGTTAAGTAGGTTATACAACTAGTAGGTACAAACATTTCAATTTAAAAGTATACACATCAAGTTAAAAGTGCAAATATTTACCGATACTGCGGTAGCACTCAAAGGCAGTGGCTGTTACTTTGAGATGCACCCGTTTCAAATAGAAATACCTTCAAGGATACTTTGGTCTTCTGCAATATATTACTCGGCATTGCAGGTTAGTTACAAGGTTTTCTGACGAAACTTGGAGTTAGTCCAATTCAGAGGAAATGGAACAACTTTTGGAGTATAGAATTTGGTCATTTGTCCTATTTTTAGCTAAACGTGCTCTGGTTTCTAACAAAACTGTTTTAAACCTTTTGTTAGACCTTTTCATTAAACGAGGACCTTTCACGAAAACGGTTTATCCGGGTCCTAATTATAATAGAGGCGAAATAAATTCACAAGCTAATAGAAATTCAACTATTCCTACTACTTTCTAGAACTATCAATAACCTAAATAAAGACGTTATGTTTAAACGACAATACTTGGACGAAAGTTCAAGAAGGTACATTTAGTGCTGAAGTAAAATTACGAGATTTTTTTGGAATGGTCCAACATCAACAAAAGAACTTAGTGACCATAAATGTCATAACACAAAGGAACAAGTGTCGGGACAAGGACAGAGGAACATTTGACGCTCCCAAAGCGACAGTCATTAATCAACCCTCACTCAGCTATTACTCACTGGGGAATTCTTCAAATACTTCGCTGATTCCTCGCCGGTTGTAGCGCGAGATTCCAATATTCGAATATGAAATACTTCTTCAATAAAGTGGACCAGGTGGGGCCTCTGTTGTTTGAAAAGATTTAAAATGAACTCTTTTATCATATAACTTTAGAGTATCGATTTCAACTTTACATGTAACACAGATATTTTGTCGCGAGTCTGCTGGAACAGCTTCAATGCATTTTAGTACTGTTTTGTAAGAAGTGCCAATAAATATAACTCTATATTTAAAAAGGAAAAGCATTTTACATAATAAACATGTTATGTTGGCAATACGGCGGAATTATTAATTCTAAGGTATTGCTACGGGGTTGGCAAGGGTCTAAATGGCTCAATAAATTCTATATACAATGGTGTTATTTGGCACAATATTGCTACTTACTCAAGGCCAGGATCGAATATAAATAATAAGCCACGATTACCCTTTAAGACTAAGGTAAGTACTTACTGGTGTCAACGGTTAAGATATCTTGCCAGTGCAAGTGCACCTTTCCAGTCACATGGTTATTTTTAATACAGATATACACATATCACGTGATAACTGCTATTACTAATTCACTGATGATTGTTAACTGCGATCAATATTAAAGTTGTAAGTATAACTCAAATTGCGTAACTAAAAATATTGAAACGCATTTCAAGTATCTACCAATCCCAATTCCTTTAGTTCATCCCTCGAGAATTAGTAATTAACTATCGAGCATTATCGAGTAATCCCACCTGGATTGACCTCTTTCAGCGGCAGAATAAATAAAGGTACGATGGTAGACAAATTTTCGTGTTTTTACGAACACGAGCTGAATAAATGCTGTGATCGGCAAAACCCTTTCGGCTGACTTAACGATTTGAAAGAGACACGTTCGAGCTTGAATGAATGCGCATGGATGTTCAGGTGAAAGAAGATACAACACGATAGCTACAAACAATTTAAACTATCAAGAGAGGAAAGCACACTCGAAAATGATTTAAGGGGTCTTCACTCGTTCGTAGTAATGCAAGCGAAAATACCGTAGCAACGGAATATCGTATTTTAATTTACATTTACATTTATTTTTCTTCTTAATTGAATACTGACAATGTACGCACATAAATTAATGGAATGAAAGTTATTTCGCGAATTTATTTTATACATTTTCCATTTTTTTAAATAAACAGTAACCAAGTCAGCGCAACCGTAATCGAAACTTGGAAAAAACTTTTAATGATGTAAAACTTTGCGTAAGAACAATATGAAAGGAAAATAAAAATTACATTTGGAGAACTTACTTTCCCTTTTTCCTTCAATCACCGTTTTGAATTGAAGAAAGGAGGTTCGCAATTTGGAAATTATGTATTTGTACTTTGGTAGGTGCTTACGTTCTTCAATTCAGAGGGTCATTACCAAATTTTTTGATAAGAAGTTTTCAACCTTGGGGCCTTTTACGATTATGAAAAAGTAATGAAATCGTGAAAAGGCAAATATATGAAACATTTTTATGCTTTCGTAGCGCGTTTGAAAATTCAATAGCGTCATTTCTTATCGCCTACATATTAATATAATTACGAAGAAAAAAGTCTTCGGGGGAAAAAACTGACGTAAATATTATAGGATCCCGAGAACAATGAAATAGCACGTTCATCTGGCACCTGCCCATTATTATTTGTTGAAATGACGTCAGAAACGTGCCATTTCGTAGATTCCATTAAGGTCTGAAGCCGACGAGGCTTTGTTTCTCACTTGGTTTGTCTAATTAGCGTTATCAAGGCGACCGCCTCGTAGTCTCTTTTGTACAGACGCGAGCCACGCCCACAAAATAATTCAATTCAATTGTAACAATCATTCAATTGTTACTTAAACTTTTAAGTTATTGCGACTGATGAACTTTATAACGATGCCATTGGTGAAAATTTGTGGTCTTCTCTAAATAAGCTAATTAGAATTTCAAATGGGTAAGATAAAAAGAAGGATCCCCAATTTGAATGCGCCTTTAGATACCTACTTCCGAATTTTGGAAGGTAAAATGATAATAGCATGGAAATGTACCTGTACCGGCAGAAAATCTTCATTTAGAGCTTATTTCCAGTAAATGTTAATAAGTCGGTAAATCCCATTCCAGTATAAATAGCAGCACAAATCAAAATGGACTACTACTGAGAAGCTGTTATGGCAAAAAAGTTAAGTTCAACGAAATCAGTGGATACACTAGACTATTTTATGTAGAAATTATGTAATATTCTACGTAGACTATTCGATGAAAATGTAATCTGAAAGAGTACGACAACTGAAGAATAGTAAAAAGTGCACATGTACACAGATTGCGACCTGCATTTCTATTAAAATTGCAATGCCTACCAAACTATCAATTCATGTTTGTTGCTATTGCTAGATTGATTTTCAATCACAACCTTATATAGAAAGCAATCTATCGCTCCGTAGCTATCGTCGAGGCATTCCTCGCTATGAAAACGTATTACATCTTGTTCATCCAATTCCAGATCAAAATGTGAAAATACAAAATATACTTCTCAGAAGAACTCCAATATCAAAACATTACGCAAACGAGTTTCAAGATTTTCGTAGTAATTAGGTTTCTACGATTATTACTTCTATTAAAAGTACGAAAGAACAGGGAAAAGTTTTATCAAACCATCAAAAAATATGTTCCTAGTCATTCGAAGAATAAAACAATTTCTACGCAGACTTCTTAATAATTTCGTGTGTGGGTGCTGACAACGTCCCAATTTCGTGAAGATATACCTACAGGAATGAAGGAGAGAATGTATTGTAAGGAATGCTTAGGCCCCTGGGTATTTTGTAAGCAGGTCACTACGTTCTTCGATAGACTTACAAGTACAAAGCGTTCGCTGTTTATTCTGGAATTGGGTTTCTGAATTTAATGTCTTCCAATGTAAGGTTGAAGCTGCTTTATACGAAATTGCAGGGGCGATTTCAGGTGTTTCAAATACAACGGTTCGTTCTCTTGGGAAAAGAATTTCAGTGGGCAATATATTCCAAAATATTATTGTTAAAAGAGTCGCACAGGGTACGCAAACGTTGGCCCTTGTACCCGTCCATATGGCGTTATTTTTATTAGTTTCCTTCCAATACCACGCGTTGGTCGTACGGTTACCGCCATTTGGGATTCGACCGTCGTGTTGCACACAATGTTATTAAAGTATTTTATTTGATGCTGCTACTTTTTTATGGGAAAATGTATGTGAGTTATGTGGAATGTTCTCGAATAAATAATTGGGTTTACTGATGTTAAAAAACACACCAATAAAAGCAAAATAAAAAATATATGCAGCAATAAACTACGCAAATATATGCAGAGTGGAGTATCCAACACATAAAATACATCATATAATGAAACTTTAAAAATATTATTTCCAAACATAACAGTTATGATAGAACACAAAATATGAAATAGAAGTAACAGCCCAACCATTTCAAAAGTAATGAAAAAAATACAAAACGTATTAAAATTAAAACCGCAAAAAGGTGTGGTGTGAAACAACGATAAAATAAACAAAGCGAACTGAGAACTATAGAGTAAACATAGAAAAACAAAGAAAAACATTTGTCCCACAAACGGGAACGGGCTACAAAGTTATTAATTAACGTTCGTTTACAAAGCAAGTTAGCTGTTCCACTTGTTATAATTCAGTTTGTCTATTAGGTAGACGTTAAACGAGAGATGTCGTGGGATGATGCCGTCGGCCATCTGTTTCAGATATCCCGTTTAATATTTTGGAATATATATCGTGGTAAAATATGAGCTATAGCTCGCGATTAATGACGTTTGGCGCGGAGTAGCAGATGTATCGTAAAAGGCAATTTTTTTGTTACCAAAACCATGTTTCAAGTAACGATGTTAATTAATAAAGCTGAGGTATATTTGTGTCTAAAAATCAATGAAAAATAAGGGTTGGGTTTTGAAAAACATGTTTCTGAAAATATAGATCTAGCAAATGTGTGTTGCCGGCGTAAACTCTATTACTGGACGTATTCACCCAACTGTTACATTTTCCAATATAAATTCATCGTCGTGAACATAAACCGGGTCGTAAAACAGGTATACTGGGTATATATGTACAATTTTGACAGTTCGCAAACGGTTACTGTGCGGTTGTTACCTCCGAAGCGTAACCGTTTAGAGATTGGGATATTATTAATAGTCAGTCAGGTAGAAGGCGCTAAATGTTCAACAGAAAGGCCATGCAAGTTTAAACCTATGCCGAATGTTCAGAGATTTTAATTTTGATTCAACAATCGACATTTCCAGTCATCGTCGACTGTGAAACTAAAAGACGTCAATTAACTTCCTTTGAGCTCTTATATAAGTGCTTTTTGGAGCTAATTACAACTTAGGTAATTAGAAAACAAGTTTAAGAATCTTACACAAGTTTTACGGTAATTCTATACGGTAGAGGTCAAAATAAAGTGAAAAACATGTTTACATTTGCTATGTTATTACAAGTAACCCTATTCGCTAACTGCAATAAAAAAATAAATGTTAAATAAGTTAGTAAATAAAATTACGATATGATACGATAATAGAAACCCTAAAATGGTAGCGGCTATAAAGTTCCAATCTTGATAACCATACTGGAGAAAAGAATTCAGTCGCAAGAAAGAAACCACTACATATGGCTGTGATTGTTTGCGCCCCAATATACTTTTACGACTAATAAGAATTGGTTGATCGTAACAAGGGAAATAATAGTGTTTGTGCGTTCGGAAATTAAGGGGTTAATGGAGGAAATTACGTGGAAAGCCAGTTCAGAAGGTCTTCAATGGAAACCGATGCACAATATTGACCTCGGAAGTATCTTGGTACAATCAACTACATTCAATATTCGTAGAACTTGCTTCGAGTTCCGACTTGTGTACTTTTGTACTAGTTTCAAAGCAAACCACTTGCACTAGTGCAGTTCCGATTTGCGTTTTCGCAAGTACTACATTGAAACTTATCCATAGAAATGTTTGAGACTAAAGCTGTAAATTAATAAAACCATGTTGACGAACGAGTACTAGGAGAACATATTTGCACAGTGTTTCTCCATACAACAAGAGTGTTTACAACAGTTTCAAAATAAATTGTTTGAAACGGCCACTTTAGTGTTATACCACTGCATCCTTGAGAGCTAGTTTATTTGTTATGAGTGTGGACTTTTCCCTGGCGACCATTCTGCTGCACTAGGCACGTAGTAAAAGAAACTTGTATTATGTTAACTGGTTATTATCACAGGGAGTTGTTGCTTGTCTACTGAGGTGAAATTACGTTAATCTCTTTTTGTACTCGGTTGTGTGTTCTGAGAAGTTACGTAGTTATTCTAAGACAAGAGAATACATCTAAACATACTACCTAAGTAATTTTAAATAGAAGTTTCAACCGTTTCACAACTTCCTTTATTAAAACCAATTAATAATTCTTCCAAGAGAATAACAACGATGAGCTGAAAATCGCATCGCAACGAAAGCAGAAAGAACAACTAGTCCGCAAGATTACTTCAATCCAAAGTGCAATATCCTTAATGAAAAGCCCTGCAGCAGCTAAGTGCAAAACGAATTCAAAGCGATTGCAATCCCAGCTCGCGATATCATAAACATTGCAAACGAGATACTAAGGACAATAAAATTCACTAGTGTTCACGAGGAAAATACTTGTAAAGCTGGACGCAACAGTTTTATTTGGAAAGGAAAAAATCAGGCCGAGTAAACAATGGAAGCCGCAACAATTCTGTTCCTTGAGTTGGCTTTAGACATAATTTATTCGATGTTTAACGCTTTGCCTTCGCGTAAATCGAATTCAGGTTTTGGAATTCAGCGGCACCAAGAATTTCTAATTTATGGCCTACGTATTTTTATCTTTCAGTGAATATTTTTTTAATAATCAGATTTTTTTACTTAGGCTTTTTTATCAGTAAGTACTTTGTATTTTCATTGCTTTTTGCTTCTGAATAATAACTTAGAAATTTGAAAGTCGTGTTTAAAAGCAATTATAAAAGTTACATTAGTATACAAAGGAAGCAAGAAAATTACCGTAAAACATGGCAACTTTACCATATTTTGGAACAAAAATCGAAATATATTTTTAACCATAAGACGCATAGAAACCAAAACTATATATTTAGAATTGTAGTCTATCTGGCTCACTTTACCGTAATCGTCATTATATACAAACGCTTACTTTAGCCGTAGTAAAGAAAAAACAACATGGGTAAAGATACCAAATTTTTGGCAACTTTACCTACGCGCCGTATTCATCGTGTATTGCATATTAAAGAGTTGTTGAGGTACAGAGGGCTTCATCTAGGACCTCTTCGTATTATAATGCAAACAATATGAGGAAATCTATAAAGATAACGGCTACACAGACGTTCGGGAAAGTTGCCACGGGTTTCATCGTAATTTACATACAAATAATTTGTTACGCTCGGGGTTGTCAAAAAATGAGAATTATTTTTATGACATGTATATTCAAAAAAAAAATATAAACCTTAAACCTAAAGTAAAAAAAAAAGCATAAATATCTGACATAAATATTGTTCCCTTTTAAACTAAATTATGTTCTAAAATTTAAGTATTTATGTTTAAAATTGTAAAAAAAGGCTACAAAATAATGTTTAATCTTTTGACTTTTTAATTTTTTGACTTCACTATCTCCATAGCTAATTTTAACATTAATTTCGTATACTTTTTATATTGTCTAACTCCGAGTTATCTGCGGTTTTGTTTCATGTGAGCTATTTTGGTTCTAAAACAAAAGGTATTATTATATACATTATAACTTATCATCCAGGATATTCACTATTATGCTGGGAAATTTAGGTATTCGAAAATGGTTACATACACACAAACAAGAAAAAAACATTTATTGCCAACCCTAACTGTAGGTAAAGTTGCCACAAAGCAGGCCGTGGCAACTTTACCTTACCTGTGTCAACATTACCGAAGCGATTATTTATCAATAAATTAAAGAAAAAGCAATTGCTGACATTACAACAGTAATCCCAACTATATTATACATTCAAGATCAAAATTTCACTCACCTGTGACATATAATTAAGGCTCTGTGAGCACAATTTAGGAATTACTAACTTTTAGCACATTTTCACGCACTACACTGTGACGGCCATTACTGGTATAATAACAGTCTTGCGTCTACGCAAAATATAGTAAATATTTCCTTTTAATGTCTAAAAAATACTACTATTACAAAACAGAATTCTAGTGGGTAGATTTTTAGATAAATGAGTTTATACTGAATACCTATAGTATGGTAAAGTTGCCAAGGGTCCGGTAAAGTTGCCATAGTTTACCGGTATCGATGCTCACTTCTTTGATCTGATAACTTATTTGAAATATTTCTTAGAATGTCTGGGTTACTCAACAAAATATAAAGCTTTAGTGAAGTCCATCGAGTAAATTAAACTGCGCAAACATCATTGCGCTTGGACGCTCTTTTCAAGCGACAATCTGAATTGTCTCAAACAAATTACATTTTAAAGAGTAAACGTCTACAATGTTTCGGGTTACTTCATAAATTTTAATTCTAAAGGCCAAGATAAGAGAAGACCAGAGTTTTCGGCTCCGTTGAAGCTTATTTTGTGTCCAGATATGGCCTATCTGAATGTTAAATAAACTTTGATATACACGACCGGTTAAGATTTTTCATTTAAATAAGATTGTGATCTGAAACCAAATTAGAGTAGTTACCGAAACGAAGACAAAAATTAGAATGATTGTAGGCACTGAATACTAAATACTTAACTTTCTTTTTTGATTTTTATCTTGAAACCTAAAGGCATTTTCATCGATTTTAGGTGGACCAATTCTCAAATGAGCTGAATACTTTCGGGAAATGTGTGCAATACATCTTCACTACCCACAAATATCTTCTAATAACCCTTCCTTATTTTCCTCCTTCGTCACATAATGAAACAATAGCATTATTATAAACCGTCTACAGCTAATAAAATTTTATTGAATGTTACAATCTACGTATTTAATTATGTCATTGTTTAAGGAAATTTGACGTTTACTGTTGCTGGAAAGGGGTACATAGCAGAACCCAGGGCGCTGGACCCGAATTATTAATGAGCCAAGCGCGTCAGCACAAGCGCTGCTTATTAAACGCTGCACTAAGAAACAATAGTTAGTTAAGAACATGTGAACGGAAACTCAATTTTGAATGCATTTTGCATTTTGTAGCTTCAGAGAAACTTAGTCGATGAATTCAATTTCTAATTAGTTCGTATTACATATTCTCTTATACAGAGCTACTGAGAAAACTAAATTATAAATAAGTATTATTTTCAAAACTATGAACTGAATATTGATATCTCCAATTAAGTTCGATGCCAAATCGATGTTCACAACGCATAATTTAGCTTACCAATCACTTTCAAATACAAGTTACCGTGCACACAAGACCCAAAAACTTTTCTACCTTATGTTAATTTGTTTTTCCATTGTAGGTAACGACTTACTTCAACTTTCTGAAAGCCTGATTGAGAGGGGACAACTTTTACAAATGGCATTAAACAATGAATGGTCTTTGTCACATTTAGGATAACTTAAGGAAGACTTTGTTTGATAGTTTGTTATTTTA
Source organism: Spodoptera frugiperda (assembly GCF_023101765.2). Lineage (NCBI taxonomy): Eukaryota > Metazoa > Arthropoda > Insecta > Lepidoptera > Noctuidae > Spodoptera > Spodoptera frugiperda. The sequence continues at coordinate 3,394,417 of NC_064241.1, forward strand.
AAAGGCGAAGAGGAAATTAAGTACTTCTTTTATTTTAAAATATTCAACACCAATTTAATGATATTCGACAGTATTCTATCTGGATACGCAACTCAACTTTAGAAGATTACTCATCACTTACCACAAGACGATTTCAGCGTGACCGATACTTTATATTATAAAAATCAAATGTCGGTACATTTAACCAAAAGGATTTGACCAGAATTTATTTTATTGTTTTACTTATTTAAGACAAAGAACCGAATGTCCATTGTTCAGTGTTCTGGTGGACAAAACATATTCCAGTAATGTTTACGTTCGCCTCAATTACCAAGTAAATAGAACCACATGGACTAATCTGTCACTAAATGGCCCAAATTGTTTCTAATTAGCCCTTTCATCAAAACCAAACCAATCGATAAAGCTATTGTTAACTCAAAGGTTATATTGAATCAAAACTGATTTGAACTTTCGTGTGCCTACAATAAAAGGGTTTGTACAAACCAAATTAGCTGAATCAATCTTTCGTATTGTTGTTAGTTCGTTCAGAACTTTAATTTCCATTTACTCTTGATATTATTAAATGTGCTTACAAATTAAACAAATTATTATTGGTTGGTCAACGTAAATTTTCTTATTTTAGACTAATAATAAAATTGGAGTGTCTGTTTGTCAATATTACAAACATACACTCCAATTATATTATTGCACACATATCATACATACAGCTTATACATCTGTCTGTCTGTCTATCAGTCTGTTTGTTCCGGCTAATCTTCTGAAATGGACGGAGCGATTTTGACAGGACTTTTATTTGGAGGTAGACGATGCACTTAAAAGTTACTTTTTAAAAAAAAAATATTTTAGATAAAAATTAAAAACCCAAATTTTTTATTATAGGCTTTATATTCTCGGGCAACAGCTAGTTCTTAATCATTTTATTCACATTGAATTTACGTCGAGAAATATTGAATCGAAAACTTTTTCTGCATGAAAAGATTTCCCGAAATATTATAAAAGACCTTGCGCTTTAATACGATTTTAATTGGAAATGAAGTCCTACACAGACTTCAAAGACATTAAGAAGGTCTTTGATGTCTTAAACAAATTATAATTATGTATCCAAATATTCGCAACTAATGAAGTTAGTTTTGGTAAACGTTTCAAATTCTATTAACGCCTTTGCTATCTCTGGAGGTGATGGTATGTGTAATTAACAATCAGTTAATAATTGGAACCATATTACGGAGCGTGATTCAGTGGTTTACTCTAATAAACCACTCTAGAGAGTAGATAGAGATGCTTTGATCTGAGAAAATGAAAGTATGTAGATATACGATAAAAATTTGGTGGTAAAGATAAAAACCGACCATTAATGAGATCAGAAAAAAAAGGGAACGCGGTACTTCATTCAATTTTTGCTATAAATAGCCACCGTTGCCTTTTCAACATGACATTAAGCTCATACATTACCCGAAGACTCAATGTGTGGGCGCAAAGTCACGAAATAAGCCCATGTGACATAAGGGCCAAGTTTCTAAGTACGGATAACGTGATATGACGACGACATCATGAATAAGAAATTCGTTGTTTTACTGCTACTTACATGTAAACAGTTTCCCTTTGACACGAGAGGTAGTTAAATGTTTATAGCTAAGGGTGATGTTAAAATTAAAAGGAAAATAATATATAGGAAAGAGACAAAAGCCGGTTTGTAGTTTGGAACAAAAATAAACTAAGAACGTAACAAACGTGTCCTAAATAGCTTGTTTCTTCGTTGTACGTTTGTTTTGAGAAATTGATCTGGAGTTTCCGTTAAAATGGTTGCTTTTCATCATTATACGTATAAATATTTGTTTAAAAACTTATATTATATAAATATTCGGTTTTTTTACATTAAAAAGACAAAAACAAGAGTATAATTCATACTGTCGGTTTCCTAGCAGGAAATTAAGCAACCAATACGCACATAAATAACAGCAAGTGAGACTTTACACGCGCCATTACCTGTAACAAACAATAAAACATTATGTTACATTTTTCTCTTTTATACTATGTGCGGGGAACAATATGTTACGAGTATTTCTATACATTTCTTACCGTACAGTACAATATGAGAAAATATCAAAAAAGTATAAGTGTTTATAAGAGTTTCGCTAGAGTAATTCATGGCTAATATGGTATGACCGATTAACTCCGTTGTTGAGGTAATCACGGGCGATGGGGAAACTGACAGTCGAGGATAAGTTAGGCGTTATCTCTTTATTAGTTTTGTAGTAGATATTGATGTACATAATCTATTTACTGCTCAACTAATGAACCAGCATTAAAAGAAAATAGACATTGAAGACTATATCATTACGTAAGAAGAGTAAAGAGCAATTCAGCAGATTGTAATATTAAAATTAAGAGTTTTTATTTAACATCGTTACATTGCTGGCAAAATGCAGCCAACGCTTGCGGTGTGTTACCGCAGCATACTGCAAATAATATTCAGATTCATCTTGACCTCATGCCCTAGTTTTCGATAAAGTATAAAGCATTTTGTGTGTAAAGCACTATGTGGCTACAATATTGCTGGATGAGAAATTCCCTATAGCTGTTATGTAAGCCTTATTGGCTAGAGTTTCTGTCTCATATATCAGAGGTCTTCATCGAGTGTATTTCCGTAAATGCTGATACTAGACGTTAAATACGACAGCGTTGTGTAATTTATTTCAGGATTAGTGGTACGATGGTGTACCAAGTTCCTCACGAGAAGATTACTGTGTGGAAGACGATGTATTTGCCTTGTATTGTTGTCGATAAAATATTGCTTCTTTAGTACCTTTGTGATTTAGGTGTACATATATTTTCTGATTCTGATTTATGTTCATTCACAACTAGCCTTTGGACAGTACACAGTATTATTGAAAGTCAACCGCTTGTTAATATTTCACCCGGTGTGCCAAAAGTTAAGTAGAGGATCCTCAATAGCTCACTCTACTATGGAACATATGAAATACAATAAAAATAATAACAAAACATTAAAGATGCGAGATTCCATCGATAGTTAAGTGTGGATAGCAACAAAATGTTCGAAGACGAATTCCTAATACGAGTAACTCAGATTTATCGAGGTCATGACTTCAAGGTAATTGTCAACTCATTGGCAGTTTATGTCATACACAGTAAAAACTGATTCCGTCCTGATTTCTAACAATTTTAAGGAATTAATTTTGTTTCTTACCGTTTCCGAGCCGTCCCTAATTATAAATTACAAACATTATAAAGGTTCGTAATCCTATGTACGTTTTCCCTCATACTTTTTATTTATATTTATGTAATTAAAAACAGTCGGAAGTTTTCACGGTGGAGTAAAAGAAAAATAAAGAGTCCCTATCGGTTGTTTGTTTTCTCAACCAAGCTGTAAAAGTCTGCAAAGAAAAAGAGGGGGAAAGATACCGTAAAATGCCGTTGTTTTGTTTAAACTTGGCTGGGCAATCAGGCAGAGCATATATTTGAAGTATCATTATTGATTTTTAACGGCCTGACAAACTCGGAACTCCCAGTTGCGGTTCTCTACAAAACTTTACCCAACCCATCGTGTCCCAGAGGTATCGTTAACTGTGACTTGTGGAGAATAGCTAGTGGGACAAAGAACATTGATGTATTGTGTCTGTATACTCGTAGATATAAAGTTAGTAATTATTATGGTTACATTTACTACATTGTAACCAGTTCGTAAACACGAAATGATCAGATACAATCTTATTTGTAGTACGCACCCCGAATAAGACATTACTCTTGTTACGTTTAATGCTATACAAGCCAATAGGACAGCTTGGCACGTACAAGCGTCACGTAGACATGATTGGGCACACTCTTGTCGTTGGTAATGAAATTATTGACAAATGAAAAGTGACAATAGTCGTCCTGAAAGTTAATGTAAAAGGGTTTCGGATGTATCGAAAATGTGTCAAGTCGATTTTCTCATATTCTAGTAAATTGAGAGTAATAGTCAGAAGTACCAAGAAAAAGAAAAGGATTGTAAGCAAAAGACACTACCTACTTAGAGAACTAAAAGTAGTTCAGAATAGTAAAGACACTGAAGCTTCAATGTTTGTCTTCAGACTTCGAAATCACTTGAATCCAGGGATTCAAGTATGAAGATTAATCACATAGAAGTAAAGTATTCGTTCATTGATATTAGTTGGTCGAAAAGTATTTTATATTACTTTAGTTGTCAGCTTTTAGGAAGTGTAACATTCTTATTACATCATCAGAGTTTAATGTTCACACTACACTTCTAATGACTTCCCCCGGCTTGGGTGAGGCGAAAGGGAGTGTCAGACTCTTACTTCGTAAAAACCACCCCGTTCTTACTCCTGCTCTTTGAGCCGGAGCCCCGGTAAACCCGCTAGGTAGTCCGCAATTCCGGGTGTTCACACTACTGGATTTGAAATATCGTCTTTGTTTGATAGAATGGATCATAATTTTACGTAAAAGCATTGAAGCGTACTCTTAAACGTTTAAAATATCAACTATAGAATTTGGACCAAAAAAAACAGGCTATGTAGGAAAGCAAATTAAAAGATTTGTACTACGACTGTACACGAATACTGAACCAAAGTTTTGTTACCCAAAAAAATTACTAGAACTTTCCAAAATAAAACAAAGGTGTCCTCAGTACATTGTTTCTGAATCCAATATGAAAAATTCGTGTCCAACTGCAGTCGCTTCCGTGGAATGTTACGCTTCGCATCGAAAAAACCTTCCGTGCACTGAATAAGTAAACCATTGCATTGTGGTGTCCGGTGCAACGTGGCCACACGTTAATGAGCACAGAATTGGGTCACACAGTCACGACGAAGTCAGCGTCCTCTCGCGGATTCATTAAAGTACCAGCTAAATCGCTGTACGAGAACACATATTTTAGACGGGTATGGATTAATTTAAAAAGTTACAGGCTATAAAATTTAATTTTTAATATCTTTGTGAGGGTGTAATGTGCATTCCTGAAGAGTTTTTTAGATAAAAAAGGCATTTTTAAGTATAAAAGAATTCTTACGGTAATGTAATAGGTACCTAAGCACTCTAAGCAGATTTGAAGGCTGTAAAATTTAAACATCAATAAAGTTTATTGCAAGACGCAGCACAATCGAGGACAAAGTGATGCCTATAAAAACGAAATCCTTAATTGTTCGACTTTGCTCTATTTTGTAAATACAAATCCATGATTTAAGTACTTTGGATTACATCGCCGATCATACATATAAAGTACTAGTCTTACTGGCAAACATACCCAAGATTTGTATAAAAGATAAAGATAGTTCTTGGCTCAGTGCTCTTTGCTTATTCCCAAGAATACAAACACAAATATCTAGCTGATATAAGTTCGGGGAATCCGACTAGACTATTCGTGCTAGAAAAATAAAGAAAATTGCTTCTGAGATTTACATGGTACGAACTACAAACCAAAACTAAAGTTCTTCAGACAATCGACAAGTGCGGATTTTGTGGTTTTGATAAGAAAGACACAAAAGCAAATAACATCGCCTTTGATAAATAATTACATTGTGTATTCCGACGAATACTTGGAAGACAAAATTCTCTAGAGACGTATAGAGGATGGGTGAAATGGGATCCCACGATAAATCCACCACGAGTTACGATAAAGTGAAATTTATTTCAACAATAGACGAAATCCGTCGCAGTGTGGTGCTGATAGATTCGATTCTATTAGATTCCAATATTTGAACATCCTCTTGCACTTCCGAAGTGTGAGCAGGAAATTGTGTAGTAATAAATCTTTGAGCGGAAGAGTGTGACACTCTGTGCCGAAGGTGTCTACTAAATGGTAGTGCGGAAGCAGTGATTCTAGGGAATTTGCTTCGGAGATAAATCGAGTGCTTAGGAAGTGAATGCCGCGTGTATTGGCAGGGTGTCTGTGAGGTTTAACAAACGATTAAACGTTATTTATTGCTCGGATATTTTAGGGTTACTCATTTTATTGTTGAGTTAACCTGTTTTATGTGATTTTAAACTCGTTTCGAAACCTGTTTCATGGTAGATGCACACCATTTTTAAAAATGAGTTACAGAACACTTTAAAAAAATGCTGAATCAGAAACCATTTTCCAACTCCCCACAAAGTGCAGCAGAAAACAAATTAATAAACCCATAAGCATCCCGGTACACACGCGCCACGTCTGCCGCAGGAAACAAGGTTAACGATACCGGGCAGGACATAGTTTATTAAATTTTAACTACACCGCGCCAGCGATTTATAACATTACCTGAGCGTAATTAAACGCAAGAAATTAATTAATATTTTATTTTAAGTATTGATTAAAACCCGCCAGTTATATGGACGTTATAAATATTATATTAAACATAGAAGCTTGGGAATTGGATCTGCGACCTGACAACCCACGCTTGAGGTAAAATTTAAGTACAAGGAAACCTGAGAAGAATATATTACGAAGATTCTTGAAAGAAGCTAGCTGTACTAAATTACATGAAGCTTTCCAGATTTGGATTGCTGTTTGATTGATGTTTCTTTCCTTTATTTTAGTTATGGTTAGTAGTTGAATGGTTTAATCTTATATTTTATTCTTTCCTAATTGCCGCTTTGCCTGTTTAAAAGGTTTTACTCACGGGAATGGCGGGATAAAAAACAATCCTTGTTAGAGGCTGATAATGTAGCTTTCAATAGGTGAAAGAATAAATTAAAAATCAGTAGGTTTCTGTTTCTTTCTATCAGGTTTCTGTGCTCACATGAACAAAAGATTCTTCCATGTGTATATTATAGAGGCCATACACTGACATAGTCGCTTTAATTAAAATTGATAGCTTAATTTAAGTGGCCACATGAAGCTAACTTCAGTTGAACCACAAGGGACAACCACCAGACAAACATGGCAGCCACTAAAATCAATTCATGTTACTAAGAGATCTGTTTGTTTGACTACGTAAGCTAAAGCATTAAGTCTAAGAACGGTAAATAGTTTCAACTTGGCAACTGTGTCAAGACAGACGTGTTCGTTAATTAGTTCTGTTATAAACTTCACTAGCGTTCACTTATCATTCCAACCAAGGCTCCTTTAAATGTGGAAGTCTAATAAAGATCTTTTCATGAGAATTGGTACATAGAAAAATATAGAACGTCCCTTTTTTCAAAGTCGGTAAAAAACATGCATTGCTTTATAAGATTACGTATGCAAGGTGCGGTTTCATTTGCAGTCTTGAAACTTTCAAGTAGGTAATTAGCTAACTAAATGCAGGTACCGTTGATTCCTCTCTACATCATCCTAAGATTCGAATCGTAGAGAATTCATATTTGTACTGGCTAAGAGCAAAAAGTTAAATAATTGGTTTCAGCTGATACTAGCGCAGTTTTACATCTCAAGAATTCGTGTTTCGTCGCCTTTCGTTCCAACATGTTTATACAACGTATAGAAGATGTTAAACATCTCAGACAACGTCCCTATGTTTGTCTTTGGAGAAGTGCTACAGTTCCCTTGAGCGCTGTCTCAGTATTTGTTAAAAGTTTCCGAGCAAACTACATTTAACACTGTACGAGTATTTTCTGATTTACCCAAAGCTGTTGTATAGCCTTTCAGCAAGTTCGAACATGTATGTATACCTTCTTAGATATATAAGGATAAGCTTCGAATAGATTTCTATTACAACAGAGACTAGCCAACTAGATCTTAGGTTTTGTAAGCTAACATAAACTTTTCTTTCACTCTGTGATTCAATACCTTTGCTGCTGTTACCAGGTGTACTTGAACCTCGTGAGAAAACCATTGCCAATTATCAGGTATTTGGACTAATCTGAGATACTACTTTATTCATTAATCACAATGCACTCATAATGCCAATGATGTTTCGGGTGTTAGTACCTATATTACTATGATCGCTTACCATCAAGCACATGTAGGTAAATATACTTACTATTGATAGAAGTATGAAAAACCATGTGTATAATACACAGTTCGTTGATATTAATTTTACGATATTGAATAATTTCCTACGTTTTTCTGATTGCTGAACATAAATCGTTCGACGTAATTGGAACTCGCGTACTGCACATTACATACGGATTTATGCATCACAGGTGACACATAAAATCTCAAAATGTATCGGTTTGTTATTTTTGACTACAGGGACCTTTCATCAAACATATTGGTGAAAAAAATATTTCAATTTTTGTTACACGTTTTAACCACGTGTAAAACGTTCATATGAATGTAAAAAATATTTAAAACACTGCTACGTAAAATTCAGCAACAATTTTGAGAAATTCAATCACAATATTTAAAGTTTTTAATTATCTAGATATTTTGATAACGTACGAACAGCAATTTACTTACGTATAATTTTACGCAGCTTTATGGAAGTTACACAGACCATAAAAAGAGAAAAAATATCGCATACGAGTTTCCAAATTTTCACTTTTAATTTCTAAAAAACCTTACTGCTAAAATTCATCGTTGCAGCACTAATTATTCACATATTAAAAACCCCGTCGAAATTTATTTCGAGCATCTGGGAGATAATGTTTACGATGTTGCATGTTCGCTGTTCGTGTTTCATGTTACACTCGCGAGCATGACGCGGAACTGAATCAAATTACTTTCATGTTGACACTGCTCGCTACTCGCTATGTTGTGTTGTAAGAGAGTTATTTTCTTTATAGAAGAGAAGATGTGAGATAATTAGTGTGCCGCGCCGTGCTTTGTTTTGCTCGCAATGACGGCTCTTCAATTTTCCATTAAGATAGAAAACATCTTGTTTTGTGTTTGAAAATTGAAAAGGTTTTTGTAACAAATTGCAGATGCATTAGCAGCGCTTTATCACGGCATCCATTTGTAAAAAATAGATTTAATTTTACAATTCAGTTTTAAGTTCTTTTATTAGAATAAATATGAACTAGTTGAAGAAAAACATACATTAAAAATATTACCTGAGTTTAAAATACAATTGTCACTAAATTAACGCACTTCAACCAATGTCAACAAATTCACACTTGATTAATATAGGTACGTTTGTTGGATTAGTAAAACACATCTTGTAAATACATCGTAACATTATGAAACTTCGGCAAACGTAAGCTAGTAACTTTCGCTACAGACTGATGGCAACAGGATAATCTTGAGTAGAAAGTTGTAAAGTCGATAGGATTGGGAACGGGCGTACCATTCAGTTCAATACGTTTACTTAAATATGATGTTGATGTTCGAAGCTCACATGTTTTCCGAATAACGACAAATGTATGAAGTATAATTTCTGTTTGAACATACTTTTTACTTACAGATCGTATTCAGAGGTTGACTTTTAAGATATTTGATTCGATCGCAATGAAATGAAAAGAAACATAAAATTGAACAAGATCTAAAACCAGCTGTAATATAACGCTCAATAAATCAATCCAATTGTCTGGAGGCTGAGCACGAGCGAAACAATAAGCAGAACCTTCCCACTCATCTCCCTTCTCGTTACTTCGGAACAAATGTTAAGGGTCATTTTACATTTTCTTGACTTGAAATAACCGTTGTTTCTAATTATAGCAACCATTATGATATCGAGTTATCAAACCGTATTATAATTACTTAATTATGTTCAACTTGAGCCGTGTCGAGGTTTTCGTTGAAACATATTGCAGATTAGAGTTTCAACATGAGCTTGAATCTTTTTTTTTTCGCGACGAATATAAACTCATAAGGTGATCTTATCTCCATGCGAGTTTCGACCCTTCACTGAAATATTGCCCTTAATTTATTCGGTTGAAAGAAGACCGAGCGGACATGAAAAAGAACCAGAGCGAATAGCTACAGGATGTCGTTTAAATTAAAGTTGATATATAACGAAATAATTTTGATAAAATATCAGCTTGATATTCAATGGTTAAATGTGAAATTTTGCTATAGTTTAGTATTTCTGGATTTACGTTTTGCTCGCTCAGATTTAACACAAAATCTCACCAACAGTTGCTACCAAAGCACAAAACCAATAAGAACATTTACAGATTTTATTAAGCTGGACAGCATGTGGTTTCTATTTCCCCGACCGACAGATGGAAACAAAGGCCGCATCTACCGCTAAGTACATTTCGTGATGCAGTCATTAAAACCATTAAACTAACACAATAAAAGCGCTCAACCAGAACTAAACGGGAACAACTTCAGTAAATGTACTTACCTACTTTGTTACTTTAGGGAAGTGACGATATTGCTTGTAACAGGGTTATGTTAGTATCCACAGGGTATATTGACATCCATTTTTACATAAGCATTATTATTTAGGCTTTGTAGTCTTAAGTTTACAAACGATATCAGATTAATTTGGTTAACTTTGAAAATTGCTAGCCTTCTAAGTGTTCGACTGCCAATATAGAACTGTTGAAGGCAAATCCTCCGCTAACGTCGGTCACCGGTGAAAAATAATCTAGTTTGAAGGTATAATAAATACCATAACATTCATGAGATTAGTTATCTACAAAAGTATTTACATGTTAAAGACTTTTCGAGTTATTCGAATTGGGTAGGTTTTCTATCAATTGCTCTTTTAGCTACAGCAGTCCTCGTATTCCAATTTACGTAAGAAACACTATATATCATGTCTTTTTATATTAAGTTTAAAAGAAATAATAGAGAATATTTAAACAAAGAACAATTCCGTGGCACCCCTATCTGTACAGGTAGAAATCCATTGTAGTCTCATTTGTTAACAGGAAATACAGATTTTCGTCAAGTCATTGTTTTGTAGGCTTCCCTTTATATTGTTAGCTAATGACTCGCTATTTTTATAATTACCTAAGCTTTTATTTCGAGGGAGAGATTTTCATTTTTTTGAACAAAATCAGGACAGCAGTTTTATGTTTGGCTTCTTGGCAAATAAATTTTTAGGCGCTTTGAAATGTATGTAATGTATACCTATAGGGTATGTTTCATTACCATTAACATTGTAACCTTCTCTTTGTTATTTCGAAGTAATTGGTTCCAAACATTATGTAGAGAATACACTAGCTATCTAACGGGTGTCCCAATAAGAACGCAAGATTTAAATTTGGCGGCATTCGAAGTATCATTGTTTGACATTTGAACAAGTGTTATTTTTTGTTAGTATAAGGTACGAGGTTAGTAAAAATGGAGCGCTACACGATTTTGAGCCAGGTCAAGCGCAAACAGTCAATCATTGTTCGGTATGTAAAAGATAACCAGTCTTTTCGTACCTCGAATTGAAGATATGGATTTGGAGGGTACGTGGTTTCAACAAGATAGCGCCACATGTCATACAACCTAAGAAACAATTGAATTGCTGCATCAGTCATGTCCCGGTCGTGTTATTTCACGTTTTTTAGACCAAGAATTGGCCGCCTAGATCATGTGATTTATCACCATTAGACTTTTTCTTTGAGGTTTCTTAAAGTCGATGGTTTATGCAAATAAGCCGACGAAGACTCAAGCCTTAAAAGGAAATTGGACGCTGTATTAATGAAATACCGCAGCATTAATGCAAAACGGTCATTGAAATTTCATGAAAGATAGCGTATGTTTCAGCAAACCAGCGGCAGCCATCTTACCGATGTATTGTTCCATAGATACCTCATCCTTCTCTACTTTACGATAATATAAAGCTTTCACGATTTTTTTAAAAATATCTGCGTTTTATTTAAAATTTAAATCTTGCGTTCTTGTTCGAAGTAATTGGTTCCAAACATTATGTAGAGAATACACTAGCTATCTATATCTATATTTACCACATATATCTAAATTCACAATACATGTATCTGTCACATTGTTTGCTTTCATTAATTAATATTTGCCCCAACATTTGCGGCCTAATGGAAAGTTTTGGTATCGATTTGGTGTTCTGAAAATTAATTGGAATAATTTGGCAAGAAGGACGAATCGGGACAGGTTGGGTAGCAACAAATCCAGATCAAAAGGAGGAAATTAAATGTGATGCGTTAATTTGCTGGATTATTCGTATCTTCAAGGGATTTGAAACTCTCTGTGGGTGTAAATAAAGTTTGTTTACGTAAACAAATATAAAGACGTATCTAATAAGCACAATTTATTATTACGTCGATAAAGCCGATGGAGTCAGTAAATCATAAAGTGTGCGTACTTATACCTATGACATTACCATAAATATTGGGGTCATAAAATATATTTTTGAAATAAACGGCTTTCCGCGTCACCGTATAAATAAAAGCCACGCCATAAAACGTTTATTTTTTCAGCAGTAAATATATTCCATAGTATAAACCAATATATCATATTAGTATTAGTCACACATGAATTCAATAGTGTCGCATGTTGCGCTTACACTTAAAAAATCCAAATTATCGTATACATATAGGAAATAATCTCAATAATAGGAAATGTGGACGTTGTATCAGAAATAAGTCGATAATCACAGTTTGCTGTTAGGTAGCCCAATGGCCGGATACAAATTAGAATTTCGCATATATTGCAATACGATATACTGCAATATCGTATCCAATCCGAATCCAAGTGAACTGAAATTTGGCAGAACATTTAATTGTGTTACATACAAATTTATACTTATAAATCAAATAGGAGTGCCTTTTATATAATAATGAATATACATACGATTTATACAATGTTTGTCTGTCTGTCTGTTTGTTTGTTCTGGTTAATCTCAGAAATGGCTGGATCGATTTTGACGGGAATTTTATTGGCAGGTAGCCGATGTACTAAGGATTAGGTACTCCTTAGTCATCTTAGGCTAATTTTACTTAGTCCGTAATCGACGCGAGCAAAGGCGGACATCAGCTATTAGTGCTAAATACATTTTATTTAATCTTATCTTAGTACACACTTGTAAACTCCAATTATTCGGTTAAATTCGTCTATTTTTATTACAAAACAGCTCGCAGGATCGTTCAGTAGCAAATCTATTTTCGTTGCCTCCACAACCGGAGTAGAAAAACCTCATACATTTTCGTCTGACAACATCGAAGAACCAGGCCAATTGCATGTAGTTGCAGGGTCCTTTACTTGGTGCCTGATAACACATGTATGGCATATTCTTTAGACTCGATGGAAAAGGACCATCAACGGGGCCTGCAAATATAAAAACAATACTTAGGTACATGTTATGCACCTCTTCACTTCACATATTGATGCTGTTTGGCAGACTTGACTAATTCTAATGCCGATTTAAAATCATATTAGACCCCGGTTCCCGGTCCCAGGGCCTTATAGACATTTGCCAATTAGGAAATATTTCATTCTTATTAACTACGCAATTGTCCTTCGATTCCAGAAACCAGTTTTATTTTGTCTGAATAATTTACAAATAACAACAAAAATATTTCCATTTTAATCAATTTCAATTAAAGTTAATTTACTTCAGAATATTCTGAATCGAGAAATATACGAATGAAATTCGTATTGTACTACAATATAATCCAAATATTTAGTCTTGTTCTACATTTTCTAGTGAATTTGAATTTTCATCTGAAGCTGTACTTGCAGCAAATTGCATACAAATCTCTTGTAGAACAATTTTCTTTGTATTTCAATGTAATTTCGTTGGTTCGTGAAACACAATAAAATAACGAGAATTACTTCGATAAACTGACGAAAACCGGCCATCACTATGATGGATTATGTAACATGTAATACTTACAAATATTATATTTAAGTCACATATTCTATGACAAGGATAGATCTAAATTACTTACGTCCATCTTTCACATAGTCGTGGGCGTAGAGTTGAGCAAATTTAGCACAAAATACTAGAACAACATTGATGGTCAATAAACAGAGTATTGTGTGTAACGTCCGCATTGTCTAATCCAATTTCTTCTGGGACGATCACGTGGTGCAAACATGGCGGCATTGCAATCAAACGCGGTAACAATCAGGGTCATCTCGTTTAGATTTCAATTCATTACATTTACACAAACAAATATGGGCGCATTACGCCAATTTTTAACAGTCCACATATTTGGTAAATGATGACAAAAATGTAACAGAATTTTCTCTTGATTTATATAAATATAGCTGCGTATGTTACTGTGAAAGCTTTGTTCCAGCGAGTTTTATTTCAAAGAGAATTTATTTAAATTTACATTTTACTCCTGTTTCCCGAACAAATAGCATCGAGGGAGTACTTTCAGTGAAACATTTTGCCTGTAGGTACCAACGAAATCGCGATGTCAGCGCGTTAAACACCGCATTAACTTATATTTTAAATGTATCAAAAGAAATTAGACAACATTAATGCATGTTAATATTTATTGGTTATCCTGAAGCGTGGCAGCCCTGTGCGCAATCAGAAACAATCAACCGTTATATTGATGTAGCCAGTTTTATGGCCACAATCTGTATGAATTTTAGATAAAGGGAAGATTGGTCTTTTATTGCGAATCATGCTTACACGACTTGCATACAACTCAGCACTGTTTTCAATTCAAACACCAATAAATCTTTTTTGTTTCCAAGCCACCAAGAGGTGGATTTCAAAGTTTTTCTTTTTTCCATTTACATGTACGTACTTATGTTTCTTTGCTAAGCTCTTGTAAATTTCGTTGGTATATCTGCTGTTATTTAAGCAGCAGTTGTGTGCTTTCTCACACTTTCTTAGAATCGTTTAAGCGCTGTTTTGCACTTACTGTATTATTTCTCGGGCCTTAATCCGACTGAATTTACATGAATCTGTTCTGTTTGTTAGTTGATCACGTACAAGCGATTTAGATTCAATGTAAGGTAAACTTGTATTGTAAATATCTCACTGGGGTTCTGTTACTTTATTTGAAGTAGTAGGTACCTATGTGTATAGTTAGGATTCAGTCCACCATAGCCAGGGTTCTTTGAAAATGGACTTATAGCGTTCACAGTCTAGTCACAAAGCTTTGTGTCATACGTAAGCGGATTTTATTTTTACATGGAACCATTGTGCTGATTTCTATAGAAGTTGAATCAGATTTGTCACATATAATTTCAGTTTGAAACAAGATATTGGAATCAAAATATCTACAACTAACATAACAAAAATAAAAATCAGCTAAAAAATTTGTTTTAATGTTTAAATTACTACTGAAATATTTATAATACGAGTCTACTGATAAATAATCTACAGTCTGTATAAAGTTGATTAAAATAAATATACCGACGAAATTAATTAAAAAGAAACTGTTTCACATTATTCTGAAATATTCGAATCTGCTTCTTTTGTATCAATACGTAAGGACATTAAAAACAAAAATTATTCACAACATAAAATTTAAAATGAATCCACAACTCATTATTCAGTAATCAAAAATTCGAGTAGGTATGGCAGGAAAGTTTTAAAATGTACATTTAAAACAAAATATCAGATGGAATGTCAAATAAATGAGAACGTATTCACGGATAACGTTGATTAAACAGAATTCAAACATTACAGTTTAAAATTAGCCCCGAACGTTACGGAACCATATGAATGTGAAATAAAAGCTTACATTTCCCAATACGAACGTTAAAAACAAAGGTCTGACGAAAAATATCATAAATCCGATCCAGGTTGGAACAAAAACTTGAATAACGTGACACAGTTGAATATTATACAGTTTTTTGTAACAATAACATTATTAAATGTATTAATAAAAGCAATTTGGACACCGACTCCGTGTCTTAAATCATTATTCCAAAATCTAGGTCTTCGTTGTATAAGTGATTAAGTTAGTCATTGTTTGTTCTTGATTTTAGTTAATTTATATTATTAAATCCGTTCGCATGTACACAAATTCTAGTTAAAATTGAAATCTATTGTTAGCCTTAATCTCTGTAATTCACATAACCTATTGTAAATTATATGTAACGCTGTTCGTTTTATAAATAAATGTATAACAGGAAAGTATTGATTTTTTATAATATTTCAATGTTCTATTTCGTGTTTCGACATGGAAAATTTTGAGAATTTTACACGTGTCGGTACGAGTTGTTAAGCCGAGACCGTATAAATAACTTGGAACAAAAGAGGCCAACAGTTTACCCGTCAATCTAACATTATCAAACGTATCTCCAATAAAACAAGTTGGGATCAGCAAAAAACTAGCAACAAACAAAACTGAAGAAATCCACAAAACCGTTTATCAAGGGTAACATGTTCAGCAATTAATCAATAAGACAGGATCTGGGCCTTTCGGTTGTCATGACAACGGGCATACCGTCTAAAAATAAATCGTACAAATTAAATTGTACAAGCACTGATTGAGCCGAACGAATGTAGTGATTAAAAGTTTTCTTTTCAAACGTTTAACGTTTTATTCCCATTCGGTCTCGTTACTTGGATTTTGTAGAAAATTTTAGCAGCTTATGAATTGATTATAGTTATAAAGTTATTGGTATCCTACAATTAGTAATAATATTGAACGACGAATTTTTGTTTAAAATATTAAAATATACCTATATAATTACAAAGTAACATTTTCAAAGCAGTATTTTTTAAAAGTGTTTAAAGCAACCTTGCATGCAATCAAATTCATTAATTTAAATTTCGTTTGTCGATCATAAACAAGTCTCGGCCAATCAGTAACATCCCTACACTAGTAGGTAAGTTCATTTGTATCTATTCTCCATAGTTAATTTATAGTATTTCATTATGGGAGGGTTGCGTCGACTCCTTTACGTTAGACTACACAACATGAATCGATTGCCGATTTCATTTGATGTGTAGTCACGCCAACACCACACCACCGCTTGTCAGCAAGTTACATGTAATTAGCAGCAGTTAATGATATTATGTCTTGGAAACTATGTATTTACCTAAAGATTGAGTAAAGGAAATACAGGAATTCACCTGCTAATGGAGCACTGGACAAATACGGGATGGGATAATAATGATGATATTAAACATAATTTGTTGAGTGCATGTGCAAAGACCGCACATAGTATCTCTTATGTGATGCCTGAAAAGCAGATGAACATCCATTCGAAGTTACACTTTGAAACGAGCACCTAGCTTCACTGACGAAGAGACTGACAGACTATTTTTTATTTCTTTATTTGTTGACATTTCAAAAGCATTAAATGATTTGTATTTTGACATTGAACATCCTAGTATTATTTTAAATTGCCATTGATGCCATAGAATTATATTTTTTACCTATTTTAAAAATAATATAATCAAAATCTACCTTACATAGGACTTAGAAGCGAATGAAAAGGGCGGGTTCAAATAGTGATATCACTCATTTTCATCTTAACCGAACCATAATTCAAAATTTCTAGGTAATGAATTATCACCTTCATCATAGTTGTCCATTTTAAGCCAGTTCAAAGATCATTAATATTCATTCATATCGTTATAAGGGTCCGATTGTGTAATCGCAGTAAATTTACCATTAGTTACTCTTACCTTCGAAAGCTATTTAATTGTTACGAAAAAACGTATGAGGATTACGGTCTTCAAGGGAAATGTTATCTTTGGTTTCATTCTTCATTAAGTTTGTTTGGTAAGAAAAATAAAATATGTACTAATTTATTACAAATCAGACTGTATCTTTTCTGGAATTAATAATAATCATGAAATAAGTATGTTCATTTAGTTCAAAATATAGAAAACTTTCTAACGTCACATGAAACTTTAAAACATCTAAAACTGCTGACTTTAATAAAATCTCAAAGGCATCACAGTATTAAAGTCGTCATAAAATATTCGTTTGTGCAGCTGACTATAAAATCGTCGCATAAAAATATCGAGCCACTTTATATTCCTTTTCAGCTCAAAGAAGATCCCGAGATAACTAGGACACTTCAAGAACTAATAACTTATGTGTTGCACTAATGCAGAACTTGTGAGTCCCTCACTCACTCAAAGTTATTAGCCCAACATATCTCGCTCCTCAAAGTTACCGTAATGTCCTTTGAAACTGAGGTTATTAGTGGAGTTACCCTAATATACGTAGATACGAAGTTTCATATGTTATTCACATGACATATCTAAGTCCCGATGGCATCGAGCACAAGACAGTTGAGGCATTGGACAAACAATGTGTATCAGTTTAAACTCGATCGGACGGAAAACTGATAAGTCGGTAAACGCTGTTCAAATTGCTACCGGATTCACAAAACGTTATCTATTAAAGATGACGAGAATGAGATGCTCTGGAGAACAGTAAGTTAGAAACAAATATAGGTTTCATTCATGACATAACTAGACAATTCAGAGATGGTTATTTATAAGAGGTAAGATTTAGCTTGTGTCTAAATATAGAAAATGTCCCCTAAAAATGTCCCAGACAGGTCAGAAAATCTGAGAAATGTATAGCGCTGTATCACATTATCATATCTTTGCTTGGAGTTATTAGAATTTAGAAAAAAATATAGCGTTGTCCGACGCATGCGTTGGGTCACAACCAAAAAATGACACAATATGTAAATTGGCAACGAGATTTTTCGAGACCACAAAGCTGCCCTTTAATGTTATGACAACGTACATAAACCTGGCAAGTTGTCAGATAATTTAATAACGAGCGGGCAGGCCAACAGCGATGCTCGTAAAAGCAACAAGGTATGAAACTATTACTAACAGCCGAGCTGTAATATCACTTGCCGTCGTGTATTTTTCCAACGCGTCGTGAAAATTTATAATCTACTTAACTCTCGGCATATGTTTATGTATATTTAACTGTTCGTCCGATTCGTACAACGCCATTCTAAGTGCTTAACAGCGAAACATGGATAAAAACTCAAGCGCACCAAGCACTATGAAGGTTCTCAAAAAAGAGTCTGGATCACATTCATTACTAGCTTGCTAAGCCAGTATAAGTTTTAACTATAACACATTACTAACTAGAAAACAGCATAGCTTAGCATGTCTAGCTATAATGGGCATTTCTTGCGAGTAACAGCTGCAGCAAAATAGATGGCATGACCTAAGTTCCAAACATCGATCAAATGTTACTCTGTGGTTGAAACTGATGGCCACAAGTTGAACTACTGAAAAACCCTGATTTGATCCAAGAGAGGCATAAAGTATTATTAGTTTTCCAGTTACGTAAAAGCATAATTTCATTATTAAGGCAAAGCCATAAGTAAAGCTTACATTATGTCGTCCTTTCTTTATATCACCGACATCTTCAATCGTCTTTATATTTCTGGAGGAATTGGGCCATTTATTATGCCTGATAAAGACGTTCGATAGTACCCCAAATTAAATAATGTCAGAAAAAAACAATACATTTGGCAAGAACTCGGTCATTGATTTATTAAACAAGTTTCTAGACACAGCTATGCGTACCTACATCTGTCTGTCTGATTATAAATAATGTGATTGTCTTCATATTTTTCTTTTCTACGCGTATTTCTTTTTGTTGAAATATTACAATGTATTTTATGTTTATTCGTATTTTTCTATGTCTTACATATAAAGGTCTCCCGAGAATAAACACGGCTTGAAAGTGGTATGTTGTTTATACCATAAATGCAAAGCTGCTTCCTCTATAAATAAAAACTTGCCTTCTTTTTCATTCATAAATAAAATAGTAGTAAATAAAGCGTTAGTTTCTGCTAAATGAAACAACAACACGACTCTAGAAACAGATTAAATATTTAACAAAGTGAATAATAAAGAGGACGAAATAAAAATAAGGAAGAAAAATGACTACGTCTAGGCAAACACGACACTAATTACTGGAGCGAGAATCAAGCTATTTATCTAACGCCAGAGAAATACTATTCAAGACGATATTGTACAAATTACCGAAGATACGTATCTTGATGAGGTCGGAGTAAATAACTTATAATAGGAGAGAATCGTGACAAAATGCCACAAATCATTACTTTTTGTACGATTTGTAGGTACATCTGTATTATGATATTGTAGGTGTAAATTCTAACAGAGGCAACCACAAGTAAATAATGTATGAGTAAACCTTGGTTAGACATTTTGAAACGGCTTGTCATCTCGCATATGAGCATTTGAACCTAGGTCGTAAATCTAAGTAAACGGTTAGTGAAAACCAATTTAACATTAAGGACTACTTTGTAGCAATGTACGTTTTATTACTTGAAATTAAGGTGCACAATAAAACAACAATGATACGATGCAATATAATTGTAAAGTAGACGTACTTAGGAATTAGGAGAATTTGTTCAAAATCAAGAATTCATCTCTTAGCGAATAAAGTTTAATTTAAAACGTAAAAGCAGGGTCTGAATCACAAGAAAAAGCTTTCACTTTCCTTTAAAATAAGAAATGAAGGAAATTATTCAAGTGAATTTGTTTGTAAATAGATTTTCATAATCAAGTTTCTTTAGAAAGAGTTACCCTCCATTTTATTTATTGTTCCAACAACGAAGTTCAACAAAACGTCAAAAACGATAATGAGAAACTAAAGCTCGTTGGAATTATCACGGTTCATAATGCGAAGGAATTCAGGCAAGAATTTAATTATATGAGTTTCTAGAATCTTCTGGAAAACCTGTGCGCCGTAAAGTCCTTTTACATCTTAAGCCATTTAGCAATATAATGACGTCGTATATCACACAAAGCGAAGTTTTGGCTCACATTTGTGAAAATTTTCTCATTGTGTGTGGCCCTGTTCTCTCTTCCTTTGTCATTTTAAAGTCTGTGATACAGATAGCAGTTTGCCAAGAAATTATCTAACGCGGTATAAGAGAATATTTTAATCACAAAATTAACCGCCTTTTAGCGCTTAGCTTTGAACATTTTACTTCAATTAATGTTAAGCTAATTTATTCGTGTGAAATCAGACTAATAAATTGTCGGGTTCGGTGTAATACATTTCTTCTGTCACTTTAATTAACAGAAATTATTAGCGCTGTGTTCGTCCGAAGGCCTTGTTTTATGCCAGAGATTCTTCTGTTGAGCAAGACTATTATATTACTATTAATTAAGGAATCGTCTAGACAATTATATTTGCGGGGACTAAATATTAATGACCCAATTATTTATCCTAACGCTTGATGGCGCATCGAGATTAGCAAATTAAATATACATAACGTATGTAAAAATTAGATAGCAATATCGTCATTTATATTCAAAACAAGAGGTCTGTAGTTGAAAAATTCATTTCGTATTTAACTGCAAAGGGTTAAAAGGATTAAAGTATTAGAAGACATCTGATTTTCATTAAACAGAATTTGAGCCTTTTTATGTAATGTTCCATTTATTAACGTTGCACGTGTCGTGGGTGCCTTTACGAACATACGAGTTCACATACACATGACATCCAGACCAAACCCGCTACACGTTGTACGGTACCGCACCAACCATGCAGTCAACTTTCGTGAGACATACTAAATTATTTAAATGTTATCGGCTTACTCACGTAACTATTTGACGAGGAACTCGACTAGTTTCAAACCATGCTAGAGGCTTATATTCATGACATAATAATTATGTTTTACATTATTTAAACTCTTTAATAAATATTGTGGTCGCTATGAATCATGAAGCAAATACAAATGCGCTATCTCACAATTTAACTTATCTGACCGCATTATTGGTTGGTGAATTTTGTAGCAAAAATAAATACGTATTCACTATCAGTAGTGTCATTTTCAAGTGGAATAAATACAAATAATCGTATTACTTTCTCTGCAGTGAAAGTATACATACATTCGTTTGGACTGGTATCTAGTATACAATTGTATTGTACTCAATAGAGTATTTGTACACTGACACCTTGAAGTCACGGCTTCAAGGTGTCAGGTATTTCTATTGCAGTTTCTCTTTCAGCTTGCATACAATGCAACACGAACATCGAGCGAAATAGATGCCAATGCTTTGGTGTAACTATTTCAATTTTACAAGCGATATGAGTTATGTGAATGGGACAAACAATTTCAATAACATTGTGCTTATACAGAATAGAAATGTCCTCTCATCATTGTCCACAATTTTTATTCTCACTCGATCTTACGATCTCAAAGTTATTGTAAGTTATGACACAAAACTATGTCAGTCACATGGGTATCAATACAAATTACCATGTTACATTGAATAAAACAACGTTTTTGCAGTTCTTATTCATGATTAATGAAACACAATGACACTTTTCAAACAGAAACTCCGTACTTATTTACTTTCCAAAACTCTGTAAATTTATTTAAACCCACTCGTCACCCGGCAGCCTGGTTATGACAATTCGATTAACGGACATTAAAATAAAGGAAATGTACGTCTAAGTGACGACTGCTGGCACATTTTTAATTTCCCGTGAGAGCACACACAGCAGCTATATTTGAATTTGGTCTAGGATAGAAATTTCGAGTGATTTTCACAATATTTCAGTTTAAAGTGTATGCTGACATTTATGAAAAACTAGCAAACTCGACTTATTTAAAGTTGTGCTTGTTGAAATACATCGAAATGATAAACAAATTTTCAATCCAATTTAGCAACAACGATGGAATAATAAACACGAGTTTTCGAATCAATTATTTTAGCATTTCTAATTAAAAACTTTTGTATCTTTCTTTTCTATTGATGATTAATCATTAACCAATTTTATTTACTTGTTATAAAGTAAAACACATTAGAACGAAATATAGGTAATTGATATGGAAGAAATCTAAATGATTCCATCAAGTCATTTCTGCTAACTATACGTATACTATATTTCTGCTAACCACTTACCATCACGTTTCCTACATCAGCTCATATAGTATAGAAGTATAGTACAACATAAAAGATAACTTGTTAGATGAGAACACAGATCTTATGCATGGCAAAATATGCTTTGTCAATTCAGTCGTCGTAGACTGATTCCGTTTAGGGGCTTCCTTCATCTGCCTCTTTGTGGCCATTGTATTCCATATTGTCAGATTACGCGACTCCAAAAGGAAGGGTTTCTGCTTTGTCGAGGACATACCCTCGTTACTCTTGAAGGACTTATATTTTCAGAAGATATAAGTGTGTATGTTGTGTGGCATCTATTACATGGCTTTTGAGTTCAACTGCGGCAATGTGTTTCATATTGATCAGTTCTATGTATAGAATAAGAATAATTTATTTGTATATACTCCACTTACAATTTGCTGTGCTGGGTAAATAAGGAAGAGCCTTAAATAATTATTCTGATCTTTTGAAAAATACCTATAGATAATTGTAAATTGTATTCAAGGAAGATGTTAGACTATTCTTTTTTTAAGGGGGAAAAACATCCAATGACTTCTCCCGCCTTGGGCGAGGCGAGAGGGAGTGTCAGACTCTTACTAACTAAAAACCAATACTTCATTATATTGGGCTTTCCATGATATAGTCAATAATTGAGTTGCAACGGGTATAGTAAACTAATAGTATTGTATTGATCCAGCGAACATATTTCAGCCTAATCTATTGAACATAATGACATTTTACAAGCGGCTAAAATTTACATAATTGGACGTAAATTTCAGGCTTACAAAAGTCGAGAACTCTTTAACAGAGAAATTCAGAAACATCAACCTGAAGTCCGTCGGCTATTATCGTAATAGCTTCCGCTTCTTTATTTCAATGGCTTTTCAGGAATAAAATACTTTGGATGATCAAAAATCCTTTAATTTATCCTCCAATTCTCATTTTGCCTTTTAAATAATATTACAAAATTATAGCCAGGTGTTGAGGCCGTTACGTCGTCGTTTTTCGACATAAATATTCAATTGCTCGAAAATGAATTTGACAAATGTATTAAAATGACACAAACGAATTAGAATAATCTATTAGATAGTCCTCATCAGGAATTCACCGCTGATTTTCCATAATTGAATTTTTAGGGTGAACCTACCGACATTTTCATATAAAATAAAAAGTTAAGAGGATCCTGCCACCCATATTATCATATATTTCACAGGCAATGATCTTTTAACATGATATAAATTTATAGAAATGTCGAATCCTGATGGCTTCAATAATAATAACAAGGACTATACCTAATGCGCTCTAACAAGGTGCGGCTGACAGATTCAGTAACGTTTCGTATCACTCTTGAAAGTTGCTGCGATTTAAAAATTATGCCTTAATATTTTAGCTGTATCACATTCGTATTATGTTAAATCATTCGGATGCGTAGTTAATTAAATTAAAACCAACCGGAATGTTCTAGTATTCAATTAAAATCTAATGAAATGAAAAATAAAGTAAAGTGTTATGCGTATAACGTAAAGCCATAGTCGTGTTTAGTGATGGGATGTACGGCTACGATGGATAGGTAGTCGATGTTTTTTTAGAATAAAAAACGAAAATCGTGCGTCGTTCAATTATCATTCTTAAAAAACCTTTAATTATGTGGGTAAATCCACTGTAGACGTGGCTCTCTCTGCCCAAACCACAGTGACATTATCTGAGCAGAAATATGTAGTAGGCATTTTTCTAGAAATTTCCGGCGCCATTGATAATGCGTGGTGGTACTTAATCTAACATATACAAACTAATATATCCTTGTTTTCTTCACGGTTCTGTAAAACTGTAACTCTGAAACACCTCAGGGCTCGGTCATAAAATATTTATTTTGACAAGTATATACACGTAGTTAGACTGCACAACTAAATAACACACACATTTAATAAAAAAATTCAAGAGAATTAAATGTATGCTGCGAGTATCGATAGCGATAAAAAAAGATTTTTCTAATGTCCATCCCTAAAGAGAGACGTCAACGTCATACTGGCATCTGTCAGCCGCACCTTGTTAGAGCGCATTAGGTATAGATAAATGTCGAACGATTCATATACACAGAGGGCAAATAAAAACTTCATCAACCATAGAATCTAACACATTTACAGAAATGGAGCCATCAGACACATACAAATACCTGGGTATACAACAATCTAACATTATAAATCATATTCAAATAAAAAACAAATTAATAGCAGAATTTACACGAAGACTTAACTTGATTTGCAAAAAACAATTATACTCTAAAAACTTAATCAAAGCCATAAACACATTCGCTATACCAGTTTTAACTTATACTTTTGGAATAATTAAATGGACCAAAACCGATATAAATAAACTAGAAATAAAAATACGAACTACTTTAACTAAAAATAACTATTTACACCCGAAATCGGCGATCGAAAGAATGACAGTAAAGAGGCAAAATGGTGGAAGAGGTCTAGTCGATTTACAGCTATTGTGGGAGCAACAAGTGCAATCACTAAGGAATTTCTTCTATGGTAAGGCAAACAGCAGTAAAATTCATGAAGCAATAATTAATACAGATAAAAACTTTACACCTTTAAATTTACAAAATAAAGAGATACAGTTTAAATCAATAGGAGATCACCAAAAGATAAAACTAGATAGATGGCGCGCTAAAGAATTACTTACATGGTAGACATATCCACGACCTAGAACAACCTCACATAGATTTCGATGCTTCTAATAAATGGCTAAAACTAGGCTCATTATTCCCCGAAACAGAAGGCTTTATGATTGCAATCCAGGACCAAGTAATTAACACAAAAAACTATAGGAAATATATACTAAAAGACCCCAATACACAAAACGACAAATGTAGGAAATGCCATAGACAATCCGAAACTATACAGCATATCACAAGCGCTTGCCCAACTCTCACTCAGACTGACTATACACACCGACACAACCAAGTTGCACACATCATCCACCAACATCTTGCCACTAAACATCAACTTCTTACCGAACCTCCCAAGCCTTACTACCAATATATACCAAAACCTGTGCTGGAGAGTACCAATCACAAGTTATACTTCGACAGAGCTATATTAACAGATAAAACCGTACACAACAATAGACCGGATATTACCCTTATAGACAAAGTTAACAGAATAGTATATATTGCCGATATAGCTATTCCGAACACCCACAACTTACAAAAAACTATAACTGGAGAAGATACACAAATATACAGAGCTGAAAGAAGAAATATTAAGAATCTGGAGAATGAACAAAGTATATATTGTGCCATTGGTACTCTCCAGTACAGGAGTCATTCCTAAATATTTACATCACGGAATCAATCTGATAGACCTACCCAAAAATATATACATAACCATGCAGAAAGCCGCAATTCTCAACACATGTCGGATCGTGCGGAAATTCTTGCAAGAAGATGCCGTTGAAAACGAATCCCACCATGAAGTTCACTTGGTTTAGGCCCGTGAGCTTCATTAATACCGAAATTCTTAAAATTTCGAGAAAAAGGAAATACCCTAATAATAATAGAAAACAATATAAAAAGGATGTTTTTTTTATAATGGGATAGGAGGCAAATGAGCAGAGCGATGGTAAGCGATCATGGATACCCGCAATACCAGAGGAGTCACAAGTGTGTTGCCGGCCTTTTAAAAATGATACGGTTCCGAAATACCGCCGACGACAGCTCATTCCACTGTTCTGCTGTGGGAGGCAGAAAGTACCGAGAGAAACGCTCAGTTATTGCCTGCCAACCATCTACATCATGTGGATGGAATTTAAGTGCATGTCGTGTAGGTCGATGGTAAAAGACGCGGCAGGTATCAGACCAAACAATTCCTCAAACCACTGCCCGTGATATAATCATTACGCATTGTTAAAAAACTGGAAATAAACAATAATAAGAACAGAGAAAAACTAGGACATACTAAGTATGTAGGCAAACCCTATTTGTAATGTTCCATACTACGCATAAAATAAAGAAATGGGACAAAAAAAAGCAGCATGATAAACAGTTATGCTGAGTTTACCTTAAAAAATATGAGTTGCTTAGGTCGTACCTAAATTGAAATTGGTAGCGGAAGCAAGAGTATATTTTATCGTAAGATTAAAGTCTTTGAATATTATTATGCTGTCAAAACCATTTCTTTGTAAAATAATTTCATTTTTCGAAGAACAAATACGGGTCGATGTTGCCTCGTATATTTGTAATACGAATATTTTGCTGTAAAAGCTAAATTAACCATTGCGGGAGTAAATAACTGCGTTAATTGTGTTTCAGTGTACACTATAGATAAATTAATTGGATTTGATGATAACATAATGTTAGATAAATTAACTATATCATAATCTGCTTTTATAATTGCAGTATCACTGTAAAATATGCTGATTAAAGTTTATGTATTAGGTCACCGAATACAGTCAGTCCAGGTTTTATTGCCAGGTGCAGTTCTGCGTATTTTTACTTGTATAGTAATAATATCAAATATGGGGTTAAATGTTAACGTGTGATATGGACAAAGCAAAGGGCGATTTCTTATTTATATTGCGAAGTACCTACTGTCAAACATGATCCAATAACACAGAACCAATCCACTAATAAATTAATCTACCAGAATATCAGCTTATATTTCGATAAAAGAAAAATATGAGGAACATATTTAATCCATTATTCATCATGGAGTAGCGTATACTGATTAAATTAGCCAGGAACTTTCTGCAGTACGCTATAGAATTATTAATGAAACTGAATACTTTCAGAATCCAAGTGGCGAAAATGTATGTACATTGAATTCCACTATAAGTTGATTAGTGCTAGTAGTATTTTTGTTTGTCATACTTATTTGTAGGTACAAAAGAATTAAACTAAAAAGAGAGTAAACTAAGTTGTTCTTGCGCTTTCAATAATATTTGGAAAGCCATAATAATTCTGGAAAGCCATAATTCATAATGTTTAGAATGGGTCCCGACTGCTTAAATTTTTCTTGTTTTAGGGTTTTTTTCATTCATTTTCATGTTATAAAGAAACGCAGTCGGGTTTTTTAGTTTTTTAAATTACCTTTTTTATTTTATTTTCTTTTAGTTTTATTATTTATTATACAGGGTGTCCCTGAAATCGACGTCCAACGGGCTCTAGATGATCAGCAAGGTTCCAACTGTTATCAGAAAAATATAAAAAAAAATCTAAGTCCTACAGTTTTTAAATTACAGTGACTTATGTGTTATCCACGAAATAGTACACCCTGTGCCAGTCTTTTGATTCTTGTTGCTACAAATCTTTATTTTTTCGTCTGCAGTCTTCCTTACATTATCCTGAATAGTGCTCCAGTAATATGGAATCATAAATTCTTAGCCAACTGCTTTGGATTGGAAAACATTGTTAGTTTTAGAGGAACCAAATAGTCTGAATAAAATTTTCACCTTACTTTAAGTGACTGTACTGAATAAATTATGTATGGCGCTAGTAGTGGCAAATTTCACCAAAGTTGGCGCATTTAATAAGGATTATAAAATGGTATAGCACTTTGCAAATTATTTCTTAAATTCGACACAAAAAAAGATTTTTCAACGAAACTCCGTTTCGATGAATTTATTTGAACTTACTAATATTTCTTCTAGTGTACTCAAATCATACGTTACAACCTCGTATGCACTAGACAACACTTTGCACGCGATTTGTTATCATCATGTTGAAAATCAGCGAGGATCTCTTGTCAAACAACATTGTCTGTCTACTCATGATTTCGCTTGCAGCTTTCGTCGGCAATATTACTAGACTTACTAGAGGAACTGATGTTGTGTATCATGTTTCACTAAATAATATTGAATGATTGCAATATGATGTTCATAGTGCATCAAACACATTATCAAATGTGTAGTAAAATCAAAAGGAACGGACGCGGCAGCGTAATGTATACAGCATATCGACGCGGTAGTGGTGTGGTGTATGTACATGAGCCCTTACCCAAAATTACTCGTCACATCTACATCAAAAAAAAAAGGAAATGGGTGAATCCTCCAATTAAGTTACGTGTTCATGCTTTGTGATCAAATGCGGGATGAAGCATCAAATATTCTTTAGTTTGTCGAGAAAGAGTTATTAGCACCGTTACAAAGAATTGCAGGTAAAGCAAAAAATAATTTAAAAAATAAATAAGCTAAAATGCCGAAGCCCGAGTACGATGGCTCGAGATGCACAACACCAGTTCGTCTAGCGATAATATTTCCGACGAATGCTGCAAACGAAATCACGGGTAAACAGACAATGTTGTTTGACAAGAGATCCTCACTGATTTTCAACATGATGATAACAAATAGCGTGCAAAGTGCTGTCTAGTGCATACGAGGTTGTAACGTATGATTTGAGTACACTAGAAGAATTTTTAGTAAGTACAAATAAATTCATCGAAACGGAGTTTCGTTGAAAAATCTTTTTTTGTGTCGAATTTAAGAAATAATTTGCAAAGTGCTATACCATTTTATAATCCTTATTAAATGCGCCAACTTTGGTGAAATTTGCCACTACTAGCGCCATACATAATTTATTCAGTACAGTCACTTAAAGTAAGGTAAAAATTTTATTCAGAGTATTTGGTTCCTCTAAAACTAACAATGTTTTCCAATCTAAAGCAGTTGGCTAAGAATTTATGATTCCATATTACTGGAGCACTATTCAGGATAATGTAAGGAAGACTGCAGACGAAAAAATAAAGATTTGTAGCAACAAGAGTCAAAAGACTGGCACAGGGTGTACTTTTTCGTAGATAACACATAAGTCACTGTAATTTAAAAACTGTAGGACTTAGAATTTTTTTATATTTTTCTGATAGCATTTGGAACCTTGCCGATCATCTGGTGCCTGTTGGACGTCGACTTCAGGGACACCCTGTATTTTGATATATCTAGTGTCACTCTCACAGTAAATACAAATCAAACGACCCCTAACAAGCTGAAATCCATCGAGTCGTTCAGGCTAGAGAGTGGGCAATATTCGAATTTGGCGCCAAAAATCCGCCATTTTGATTTTTTTATTATTTTTATATATCCAGTGTCACTCTCACAGTAAATACGAATCTAACAACACCTCTCAAGTCAAAATCCATCTAGTCATTTAGGCTAGAGAGTGAGCAATATTCGAATTTGGCGCCAAAAATCCGCCATTTTGTTTTTTTAAACATTTTGATATATCCAGTGTCACTCTCACAGTAAATACGAATCTAACGACACCTCTCAAGTTAAAATCCATCAAGCCGTTTAGGCTGCAGAGCGTGCCAAACAATTATACATACATACATACATACATACATACTCTCGAAAAACATAACCCTCCTTCTGGCGCAGTCGGGTAATAAGTCGTTTTTGTTCTTTCAATATGTGAAGCTATAGACATAACGCTCCAAATGGAAAAGACTGAACATGCATCAGTTTAGCAGATATGCGATTGGATAAGAGCATGTCGAAGCTTTGAGATCAAGATCAATACCGCACTATTTAGAACTCATCAGAATTCTTGAGAGTACTAAAAAGATGAAAAAAGGTAGTAAAACCATCAGCAGCAGAGTAAGAATATTACCAGGCATGTCTTCATCGAAAATTCGAGAACACCGCTCGTACTTTCGCGAAAACCAATTTAGGTGTCACAATTGCCTTGCCACTGTCACATGAAAACGCTCAAAAGGATTATTTTATCTTGACGCCCTTTTATACGCATTTGATTTCAATGAAAGCCTCACTCAATTCCTTTTAAGTCACCGGTGACGGAATTTTTATTGGATTTAAATTCGAAAACCTGTAACTGGGAAAATAAGTACTTGGATAACTTGAATGAAGTTGGAATATTTCTCTCAAATTATTTTTTATTAATAAATCGATTTCTTTATAAATTAGTTTCAGCCTGCGGCTTCGTCCGCGTTCCTCTTGGATAGAAAGTAGCCTATGTGTTATTCCAGAACATTTCTACCCCTGTCAAATTTCATCCCGATTCCTTCAGCCGTTTTGACGTGATTGAGTAACAAACACACAAACTTTCGCATTTATAATATTAGTTGAAAATAAGAGAAGAAAAATGATAAGAAAACTAACCTATGTATACATTTTTCCGCTACACTAGCCAGTCCATCTTATCGTCATCCATCCTCATACGGTCAGAGTGGCTCCCTAAATACATCAATCTCTTCACATTACGCCATATTATGTACTAAGTCCCCATCAATCAAGACCAGCTGCTATTCAATTCTGATATAATATTAAAATGATATAATTCGGTTAACTTCAAATTTGTAGAAGTGATAGTAGTTTATCATTAAAAGAAAATTGAACGTCTATGATTTGTTAGAAAAAAAAGAAAGACTATGCCTACTATGTTTCCTCAAGAATGTTATTACACACGCGTATGTCCAAAATAAGTATACAATTATCCACTAACAAGCCCGGGTTTACTTGTGTGCTCAAATGTAATTACTGCATTAGTCGACGTAGACACATGGTTGCTTTCCTTTTATTTCGTTATTTTTCTCGTTCTATTTCCGTTACCTAGTGTAACATTCCCCTCACGTTTCCGGAGGATCACCAATAATAAATACAGTTTCAAGGCCGAACGTGGCAAATACTTATAAAACATGTCCAATGTATTTGTTATGAACAAAATATTTATCGCTGCCATTAACAAGCGTTTCATAAATCATTCGTTTTGGTGTTAACAAACAAGAATTTTCCCTCGTGTTCGTATATAGGACTATATTTTATCAACGCCTTCCAATACGCGAAGAGCAATCGGTAGATGCAAATCTGTGTCACTGAAAGTCTGCTCTACATCGTTGAAGGCATCAACTTGTAATAAATTAGGTGCAGATGCCATCACCTCGTGACTCGATTTCATAAATTGTTGTCGCGTACGACCTATAAGAACTGATAGCATCGATTACTTCGTCAGCACTTTTTCCTGTATAAAACTTGTAAATCATGTCGGTGTACGGGTTGTGAATAAGTAAGTACGGTTCGTGGTTAAGTAATTTAGACAACTACAAACAATGTAATGTCAGATACCTGTGAATGTGCGGCACAATACTCCGGCGTCGGTTGTCTGTACGGGCTGTGTACGGGGCATGAGGTGTGTTGCGCGTGCTGCAGGTGGTGGGCGTGCGCGTGCTGGTGCGCGTGCGAATGGTGCGCATGGGGGGGATGACGGTGCGCGAGTCGCGCCGGTTGCGGCGCGTGCCTCGCGCACAGGTGCGTTGCGCTGCCATGGTGCTCAGCGAGCGACAGCGTCGAGCAAGATGGCCGCCAATAGCCACCCTCCTCCATGTCAGGCCCAGGGGGGCATCGCGCCGCGCCGCAGCACGCGCAGCGCCGTGCACACGTCAGCGCATGCCGGCGCGCCTCATGCGGGCACCAGTCGTCGCGCTCGCGGCCCGACACCCTTTCCGATCGACGTTACCTCTTCCGCTAGCGTCTCCGCTGAGCGGACAACCGCCAGCCGCGCATCCTCTCATCCGCACAAAAAAGCCAGAACGTTTCCAGCTTCTTCACAAATTTACGTAATAGTTACCACTCTTTAGTCTAAATCACTTCACTTATAAATTCAATTGCGAGTAGTCCTTTCACCAGCTCTGCATACTAATGCAGCACACTTCTCGCAATAACATTCACTAGACTCCATCACTTAATTTTAATAACAGATTTCCTCGACCTTTTCAAAAACAATAATTGGATTTGTTATGTTTAAAGTATGTTTATTTAAGTTAGTTACTAGTATGCAAAATCTAACAAATTTCTTATGCAACGCAGATAGAGTTTCAGATAGTTGTGAATTGCAGAGGGATCGTAATAACTGCATTCCATGTAATGTTCACAATGGCTTAAGTTTGTCTTTTCACTACGGGAAGTACCTAACCATGGAGACCTGTTCCACTTTGAAGGCAAATAATATTCGCCAGCACGCTTCCTAAGTTTCTATTCAAGAGAATGCGCGACCGCATTCAGGTTCAATACCAAAACGTTTCGATTCAGGTAGTTCAACAAGAAAGTTGTAAATTGCACCAATTGTATATGTAATAAATAGCTTATCAAAGATATAAATTGCTTCAAAGTACTACGAGAAACAATTCACAAAGTGATTCAGAATACTGAAACTTTACTTGGCAATAAAGAAGAAAATTAAATAAAGAAGAAATATTCCACAAGTCCTAGGCGTTGTGGCAATCCGCAATTATTTATGTGGAGCATACAGGTGTGCGGAATATAAAGCATTTATTCCGTACCTAGAGCTGAACAAATGAGAATTTAGGCTGAGACTTGGCTCAGGCCTGCCGCAAAGTCTCGGAGCTTAATAGTTTCAGATTTCAGTACCGTTTTGCACTGAACCTCTCTCTTTAATAACCGTTCAAACAAAGAAAGTTCTTTAAAGGAAGACAATAAAGATCGATTTATCATAAACTTGACGGAATTATTGCTGGAAAAATAATCGAGGATATCAAATCACATGATTGAATAAAGAAATATCAGTTACAGGCGATCACGGTTAACTTGAGTGGAAAATAAAAACGTCGGGTGAAATAAAATGTAATGGCAGTTTGTAAACCATATCACTCAGTTAATTTCCTCGAAACAGGTGTAATGAGAGACTCTTTCGATTGAATTGAATTAATTCTGGGAAGGTTTTGTTATTATAAATACGAGTAATATCAACGTTATACAATAAGCGATTTTTTTGTAAAAACAGCCACGGAATAGAAAATACAGCGAAAAACCATTTTATCATCGAAATCTGCTTTGATGTTTAATATATTTCAATTTTAAATAAGAAACATCGGATATTACAGAAAAAACGAACGAAAGAATACTGCCTGAGCCTGAGCTGCAATAAAGTCGTGTCACCCTTAAATATGTATCGAAGCAAAGAGTAGATTGCGCAACACGTAGTTTACGCACCAAATCGCTGTTACATCAGGTTCGGTCAATAAATAAGGGCCTCACGTACGCTGAAAGTGAGATAGTGGAATAATAGGGTACGGAGTTACGACAGTCCCTGAGGCGCTCGACTTGCGTGCGGTAAGCCGCAGTTTAGGTCTTAGCGGCTGGGCGTACCTGACGAATCCAATTCCCTATTTGATATCACTCCCGAGGGCATGTAACCTTTACAAATAGATTGGGATCTTGTTTGTTTAGTGAATTATTGAATTCGAATTATTTTCCTATACACGTGTTATGACCACTAATGTTACAGATTGTGTCGTTGTAAGCCAATACAATAAAAATACTTCAGTATTTGGTTGGTGTCAAGAGAGCTTTGAGCTGCTGCTGATATGATGTACTAGTGTTTGAAGATATGATGAACAGTGATTTATGAAGGTAGCAGTTTCTCAAACGAATATGTGAAGTCAAAGAAGCACAATTGAAATCTTTTGTTCTAGGGTATACAAACGTGCAGATACGAGAACCTACCACCACAATAGAAACTTGAAAAATGGGTCAATTAATCTGACACGGTTCTCAAAAATCATGTCTTCGAAACTAACGAACCGCACACCAAAGAAAAATCTTAAGCACAATGGTTTAGTGCACCCAGCATTAATTTCCCGCGAGACTGCAGGCATAAAATATTCAAGTCGTGCACAGGCGAAAGAATTCGCTGGCGGTGCACGTTTTTAATTGGAAAAAAAAAGAAAAAAATTAAAACAACAGTCCAGGCGAGTATAGGCCGACTCACCAATCGGTGGGATTGTGTGTATGTATTACTCAAACTGTGCATAGCTACAAGATTTAGCAACACATATGATTTCACACATCTACGAAATGTGTGCAGTACACGATAGACCATTAGGGTGCTTTTCTACTAAAGATGTGTGACCATATAGCTACATAGAGCATATTTGATGGAAAGCACCCTCATCCTAATTGTATCGTAATTAATTTGTTTTGACTACTCATGAACAGACTACTGTCAGACTATTGTTCTGATCGAATTCAAGCAATTATCCATATTTCAGAATTTCTTGATGTACAATTCAAACTCTAAAGTGTCGTCTGTTCCTCTGTAGCAGACAGCCTTGACCTGAATGTGGTTCATTAAATTTCACTGCCTCGCTTATGCCAATTGCTGAATGACAATTAAAGAGAACCTTGAAAGTAATGGCAGAATGGAAACAGTATTTTTTTATTATCCTCATATTCATTTTATTAGGTCCTCAAACACAAATATTGATGAAGGTACAACGGTTAGTGGATCGAATACTTCCTATGTAACATACGCAATGTTTATTAGTAAACAGGTCATTAAAAATTCAATAACTATATAATTATAAATTTATTATGAACTTGTGATTCCACCAATCAACCAATGTTCTAGATTCTGGGTAGTGTCAATTATTCTAATTTCGTGAATAACTGTGTGTAATGACTATTGTATGAATATAATATGCATCATAATTGCTATTAAATATTCAACAATTCAAATTAATGTTGTATTCAATCCTAATTAACTCAGCGTGATTATTGAGTATACAGCTAATAGTTGTAAAATCTACCTGTATTGAATATCGGGTATTATCAGTTTTATCAATTACGCACGCGCGATTGTTATTCTCTTAAGAGGCAAGTGTAATCATAGAATAGAATCATTGCGCACATTACTCGGCCGCGACTATCAAGAAGAATGATGACTGCGATGATTGTCATCAGTAGAAACGAATAAGGCATTTTCAACGATTTTAAAATTTGACTGGTGGACTTACATTTGCCAAAAAATCAACAACAGCTTTTACAAAATTCCAATATTATATTCTGAATTCAGAAATCAGCAAAAGATAAATAAACAAACAATAAATATTTTATACTGCCAATTAAAATTTACTTCCTACTAAAACCGGGGAAATTCCCTCAAGAATTGGTGAACAGCATGAATATGTATATGTTTGGTGGGAATCACTGCCAGAACTCGAAACAAATAGTAAGGTATACAGATCGTTGACTGCTGCAGTCCAGAATTGGGTCAGTGGGTCATCAGTTCGCAGTTGCTGTCATACAATGAGATATCTCTGCAGAGCCAACCGGGTTTTGCATCAGCTGTCCGCTGCCGAATTCCCTTGGCACCGAGGATAGAGAGAAAATAAAACTTTCGGCAGCTGGATTTGGTAACGATGAATACGAAATTTTGTTTCAAAACGGTCACAACTGTCGGTGACGACATCACTTTATTAATTTTAGTCACGGTCCGCTATCCAATCTGGCTCAGTGAAAAATATCTCCTCCGGCACAGCTGAACACGATAATGAAAATAAATCAGTGAAACGCCGCGTGCCTTTGCATCGTAAAACCTCGATACGTGCCCGACCACTTCGGTGAGACGCGGAAAAACCGCAGTCACTGTTCTTTTTCGAGGGTTAAGTCAACAAGCTCTAATGGAAACATAATACGGCCATAAGTATGAGGTACCTCTATTTCTGGGTCGCGAAACAGAAAATGATGCGAGAGAGCTTTTGTGTATTCTTTATTTGTTTTTACCCTTAAAATGTAGGCTTCGCTGTACTTAGGTAGGCTTTAAAAGCATACATTCTTAAATATGAATAAGTATACTCTGTACCTTTAGGTTACCGATGTAACATTTCAAAAGGTTTGTAACAATTCAGATTGTACTTTGCGTGTTAACATAAAAAATTGAAAATAAAATGAATTTGGCAAAAGGCATGATGTCCCATAAAAGCAATAAAGGCACATATCACAGTATGAATTAAAACGGCCATTCCCACTTGTGACACATAAAAAATAATAAAGCTCCTGCAGGTACGCGTGAGGGTACGATGGAACTTTTATTTTTACAGCAATGCATAAAAGTGAGTTTATGTCGGCCGCGTATTGAAACGGGGTGTCACCTCAGGCAGTGCGAGAAATGGGTCATGGTCCATGATACGGCTACAACGTACCATCAGCCGCAAAAACTTCACCGACCCTGAGGACTTGGACCATTGTTTGTAGTCCACATTGAAAAGTCAAGCATTGAACAAGAAAAGTTTGTCACACACAATAAACATTCACATTTAATATTGGAATTCTAAACCCTTTCTTTATCATATGAGGAGCGGTAAATTTGAGCAATGTCATTTTACGAACTCTTTCTTTTATATGTCGTAACTGCGGTAATAATACTCGGTTGTATAGCAATAATAAACAAGGGTAAGAAGGAGATTTTTTAAAGCACCACTATATCTTTAGTAAAAGTGGTGCTCTAATGTCACATAAAGTCAGGGTTTACACAAACCGATATGACTTAGTCACTGTGGTTGAGCTACCGCGACCGTCGATTGTAAATAGTACCTATCAGACAAGCCCTGTGTGTGGTGTCAGAACTAGATACTTTTTATCAAGATAAATATCAAGTAGAATATAGAAATTATGAGAAACAGTAAAATGCAGTACATTGATGTACAAGAGGTTAAGTCTTTGTCGCTGAATTTAAGTTACTCACATGTGCGAATATAAGTGAAGTTGAACAAATCAATCTAGGACCTGATGTAAGTGTAAGTAAAGGTTAAAATTAGCTGAAGGCCAATATTTTTAACTAAAGTAGAATAGTATTATAAACATTAAAAATATGTGAAAGCCGCCAATTGAACTTATAGGGTGCCGCAGATTAGAGATTTGAAGAATCGGATAATTTGTTAACTGTTAACTATCGAAACAATGAAATGGCATCACGCCAAGTACAGCAAAATAAACTAATTTAATGGATGGCGTTGCATTTTATCAGTAAATAAATAAAGGTAAATACCAAATTCCATTTAATAATGAAAAACGAAGTGGATCAATTCTTAGAAAAGTAATAATCGAGAAAACAGATCAGTCCTCGAGATTAGATGTAATTTAATTAGATGGATTTGTGGAGTTTTTTGGAGATAGAAATGAATTATTTTCTTTGGTATTACGTATCTTTGGTTCACAAACTAAGCCAATTTAATCCGACAAACGGTTCACTCGCTCTAACTAAATCCTTTTCAATTTCTCGAACGCTTATCGCTCCGCTGTAGCTCTTGGTTGTGGCAAGCGAACCGTGCAAATACTCTAAACTGTTCGAAGGTATAGCATTTTACGGAAATTCATACAAGTTTTATACTAACAGCACTGTTTATATTCAGGAAGGAAAATAAGAATTTCTTTTACTGTCCCATATGCTATCACAAGTCCTATCCTAATAATTTGGAAATCTGGAAAGAACTATTCGTTGAAAAATGAAATGTATTTTGTGTGAACATTAAATTTTTTCGACTAACCTATTAAAAAATCGAAGAATTTTCTCAATCCTGACAAAAAAGGATTTAGTTAAGGTCTTCTTAACCATGAACATACTTAACACCGAAATTTAGAAAATGAGAGGACTGAGACGGGTCAGCATTAGATTATACCTCGGAAACGTATCAACGAAAGCTCCCATGAAGAGGGTAACGAAATGAGGTTATACATTTGCGAGTCGAATTAAGTTCGCTGAGGAATTTTAATTTGAAAATTTAAAGTACCCATTTTAATCAAATTAATTTAGAGGTTGTAATTACTGATTTTGGTGATGTAGACGTGTAATATAAGAACACTGAAGTAAGTAAGATCAGGTGTTTCAGTAATTAAATGTGAAAGGTAATAAATTCATGTTTCTCAATCTTTGGACTGAACAAAGGGGGATGAAAGCAACGACGATGAATGGAGTCAATCAAGTGAAATCCCAGAGTTATGGTATCTGCATGTATGTAGGTATTCTTAAAGCAATTTCATTACTTTGTTTATTACATCAATTCTTAAATAGGCCTTGATAGAAAATGTAAGGCTAATAGCGTGTCCCATCGGAAAGTTTTCTTATCAAACAGTATCTAATCAAGATCGAATCTAAACGAGTTTGGTTTTCCTTTACAAACAACTGTAATTTGACAAAAATGTTTCGGGAATGCCCAAAAGGCATATACTATAAGCCAGGAGTGGGCTTACACGACGGGATTACGACAGTTAACAAGGACTTACAGGCGATTCCACTCGATATGTATGCGATCTACAAAGAGAGTACCAAACGTCAGTAGCTTGCCAATGGCCAGTATTATCGCATATACATTTTAGTTCTAGCTAAAAGTGTAAGCCTATTCAATGTATCACTTTTGACACTTTTATAACAAAATGTGAAATATAAAAGTATCAAAAGGATACCTTTTAGAATTTTAGGGTATAGAATAAAGCCATATTTTACTATTGAACAAAACCTCCAACAACCCAGCAACAGCTTACAACAATTGATAAAAGCACCCTTTGTGAGATAAGCACGACACAATTACGTATATTGAATACTAATTATCTCGATACATTAATCAGTAACTACTATATGTGCTATTCTATGTATAACAAAGCCTATCTAAGAAGTAGTTTTCGTAGAGGTGTTGAATGTCTGAAACGTGAAGAAAATCGAGGCAGTCCGAACAATACACGTGATTGGCGCGCACACAAATGTAGCTCACTGGCATCGTCTACGCGACGACCTCTAGACATCTCAGGTGACTACGGGCAAATCGTACTCAGAAAATACATCACATTTCACCACGGGAACGAATGTAATTGCCATTTAACGAACAAAAAGCTACAAGAAGCTATCGCCGGCAGCGTCAACGTTTAAATTGATGATGTTTTTGGAAAGGTCGAGTTGATGATAGACACTGATTAAATTCCAATATTGTTCAAGTGTGTTGATTTAGTACGTTACTTACAATATTGAAGTTTACCACTTAAAATGCCACTATTTGGTTAGTTGTAGCGTAATCTGAGCGGGTAGCGCGTGGTGGTTCCCGCTTGGCGCGACGTCGACTGGCAGTCGGCCGGGCGCTTCGGAGGCTGCGCGGTCCTGCCTCCCCCGCCTTCATTCACTCCACTGTCGAGGCCCAGCTCAAAACAGCCGGACTTTTAATGCGGCATGTGCTCTTTTCACACAAAACAGTGGTCCCACTCGTGTCAGCATTAGAGATCAGTTGAAAAAGGATTTATGATATTGCGAGCATAACGACCAAACAAAAAAAAAATAGTAAGAAATGTCAAAAGTCCGGCACTAAGCGCCAAATACATCCCTTCATTGCCAAGCTAGGGTGACTGCTCATCAGCCACTCATTCACTCATCACTGTACCATAACTGTGACCAGTCGTCTGAACCTAGTCTTCAATTTAATTTTCTTAAATACAAAAGGATTTAATAATTGAAAACGAATATGGTCCTGCTAAAATTTTCCGGGAATCACTCATCACTGGCACAATGTGTTTTTCTAGTGAAATCACTCGAAAGTTCGTAAAAACATTCATCAGAAACGTGAAAATAAATAACCCTTGAAATTCTCTGAAATTGAAATGCAAAAAGGTAATTTCAATAAAATATTCTAATTTATTCTATAAATCTTGTTCTCCAAAAATAAAATTGCTCAGATTAAAAAATAATAATAAATTGGAACATTACAAAAAAGAATAACACTGTCGTGATAATTTAAAACGAAAAGGTAAAAGTAATGTGGCTTGCATTGTTGACTGTGTCATGGTCCATAACAGAAAAGATTGAAGAAAAATAAAAAGAGCTACAGGACGACGCGCCGTAGCTTTGTTTAAATCAAATTTTCATAGTTACATCGTAACAGCGCAACTATGCAAATTGCTGATACTATGTCCGACGTTCCGGGATCAACCGAAAGGGGAGTCGAGCTGGAAATAATTCAATTTTAGGACCGATCATACGAGCGAGCACACTCTAACCAACCTCCAATTTGTTCATAAAAAATAGTATAACAGCTTAGTTCTATATTCTACATGCTCCAAGCCTTTTTTGAGGGGAAAATAAAATTACTCTCCTAGAAAGCCTAGTCACTTTTTAGTGTGATTCAGTTAAGGACCCAGAGTGTTCGATCCTATACATTCAAAAATAAATTCTGTTTCAGCAAAAATAACACTAAATTTATTCCAACGCCCACTACATAGTGAACTTCCGTTGTTTTTGCAAGATCTGAATGTTTGTGATGGGCAAAATTATGCGTAAGTGTGAGACCGAATCCTGCCAAGATTTCCCCTGACTTGGGTAAAACAAAGGAAATGATTTTGAATGATGAATGATTTGGATGATGAAAACCCTACACAAAAATGATTAATTACAAAATGACTTACTAAATATTTATTCTCGAAAGGTTTTTTACATTTATCTAACTAATTCTTTGTATTAAGCTTGGAGACGTGTCATGAGTAAAGGTACTTAAAATTGCTTACAATAGAGATTCCCTCACGCTTTCAGAATTAATTAGCAGATATTCCGAGGCAACTAGCAAACAGAGGGTTTTCTTCACGCCTGTCACCTGTCTATCATGAACATTTCTACTGCCACTACACATAGCTTTGGTTAAATTATTTTAGTAGAAACCTGTGAATGATATCTTTCATTAAGAATTCGTGAGTTTATTCTTAATAAATTCGATTAGAACGGTGTTGAACCCATTACTAGTGTATAAAAACAACCAGGCAAGCACCTTGTGCAACTAATAAGACTTTCAAATAGCTCTTATATCTATTTTGAAGACCACAATTCAAAGTGACAAAACCTCAATTTGTTCCTAAAATCACAAATGTATTCGGACATGAATCTCACTTAAAGGAAAACCCATTACATACCTACATGTCTGCCGACTGCTCAGAAATGTATCATATGTACACAAACCCATACGTACAAATACATTAGGTATGCAACCGAATTTCCCTGTCACAATTGCATTTGTAACGGTGCCCTTTTTGTTTGATCCGAGACCAGTTGGAGCACGAACGCTGAATAGGATTATAAGGGGCACAGTTACCTTGACCCATATAACTGGGGGGACTACTAGCGGTTGACCCGTGATGCGCTTGTTTCAATTGGAGGAAAAGATTTTGCAGATGTT
This sequence comes from Spodoptera frugiperda, assembly GCF_023101765.2. Classification (NCBI taxonomy): domain Eukaryota; kingdom Metazoa; phylum Arthropoda; class Insecta; order Lepidoptera; family Noctuidae; genus Spodoptera; species Spodoptera frugiperda. The sequence continues at coordinate 3,435,941 of NC_064241.1, forward strand.
AGAATTTAATTTCTCAGTGAGTAAATAACATAGGTATGTATCTACAGAAAAACTACAAGGACACACCAGGGTCTCCCTATTTTTTGCAGTTGCAGCTTTGCTACTTCATCATAGTAAGTATAATTTTGTTTTTAAACTTGGCACGCAAACCTCCAAGCACGGATAAATTCGTTAGAAAATTTCCAAGGAATTAGTAATTAAGCTAATTTCTACAGCGAAAGTTTAAATTAGATGATACGAGTGCAGTGCGAATTTCAAATAGATATTTAACGCAAAAACTTTAATATTATCAGGTCCCATGTGGACATAAACATATGAGGAGTTGACGCGAAAATAATAGCCACGAGAAAAATAGAGGGGAGGACTGAATATATTTCAATGCAGACCTCCGAGGTGGAAACTGTCATATTAATATTCATGATGACCTTGAGACCTTCCTGTGTGGCGTTATAATCTTTATTCAAAACACCAGAAAGTGTTTTTATACTTACTTCTAAGCTGACTGTTGTAGTTAAGCATACATTCTTCGGTTTTGTGGAGCTTATTTTATAAGAGTTACCTGTGTTGAAGAGAAATAAATAATAAAATAATAATAAAGTTTCTCAAGATGTTGAACAAAGTATCCACTCAACGAAAGCGTTCACCTAAAAGTACGCCACAAAAATGTGTTTTTGGGAGATATGTGTAAAATAAACTGTATGTCTATTAATAAACCTATAATTTATCCTATAGGTAGTAAAGATGGCTTTACTACCTATAGTATAAATTATAGGTACAAAGTAGTATACAAAGTATGGACTTTGTCATGTAAAATATCATGCAAAATTATTTGTAAGAAATAAAATGTATCTACGTATAAAAAAGTTCAACCGAAATTAATTCAACATACGAGTCCCCTGTGCCACACCCATCTTTCACTTGCAGATAAGTACACGAGAAAACTATTGTAAAGATTCCAAGTATGTTCTCTCCGCATTTATCAAACACGAACACAAATTCAAAGAAAATAAAATAGGTACGAGTTTTTGTGTGAATAGATGATTATGCTAGCGAAATGTCTTTGGTCTGGTTTTAGATGCGTTACCAGGTTATTATAGACATAAAATTATAAAAGATGGTATCCCTGGTTTTCTTGTAGGTATTTGTACATTAAGAGATGTCTTTTTTATAACTTCACGCCTTTAATCCCCAAAGGGGTAGGCAGAAGTGCACATTATGGCACATAATGCCAATGTACACCCACATTTCACAATTAATGTTGTAAGTCCCATGTAACGTGAGGTGGTGAGCCTATTGCCATATGCCGGCCACATTTCCAGACTCCACATTTACTAAGAGATGTAAAATGTAAAAAATAATAATATTTTAGATAACAATTGTTAACTGGTCCACACCCCAGTCCACGGACATTTCAACGCTCAATACCTAGATAATGAAGAGCCGTCGCAATTTATATCTAAAACTATTAACCGAACAGTCATAAAATAAGGATAGGTGTATGAATTAGAGGCAACTGGCGCATTATTGTGGAGGCCACACACGAAGTTACCTCGTAAAAATAACTCGACTCCTCTATTGCGTCGACCAACTTTTGTGGCTACGAAAGTGCGGTCTCATTTCTATGGTAATGTCACCTATATACGCAAGTCTAATACGTTGATTTAGCCAAAGAGATTTTTAATTAGGTAATATACTAAAGAACTATAATATTAATAAACATTACCAAGCTTGTTTTTCTTTGAAGAGATAGCGAAATTATCACATTCATTTTTGGGAGGAAATAGAACAACCCTCGTAGAAAAGTACCTTCAGGTATTAGTTTCATAATAATCCATGCTTAGCAACCATCTTTACTAGTCCAAAAGTAATTCTGGAATTTTAGAGGTCTCTTCGTCCAAATATGGATGAAAATGTACATTTTTCCTTTCGAATTTTCATGGCATTTTTGATTAAACTCACTGCGGGACCCAATACAGTTGATTCATATTCCTAGAATGCATCGAACTTGATGAAGTTGGAATTTTTCTGCTTTTACGTTAGAGGAATGCATGGTTACTCTGAAAAATTTAGTTGCTTTTCGTCATTTCGTTGGAGAGCGAAAATTTTCAAAGGCGATTTTGTTGTTATACGGACATGCATAAGCATATGGCATACACCATTTCGAAACTTAAGTCTTAGATTCCCATCAAAAACCTAGAAGGCAAATCCTAGGCTAATTCAGGTCACCGGTGACCTACGTGGTGGTTAATAAGACATTCTAAGCAGTCTTGAAGACTATCTTTAGGAATTAAATTTAATATACCCAGTCATTCCATAAGATCAGTTACGTTAGATATAATTATGATAAGATTTAAAAACCCTTTTGATACATAAACCCCTATAGAAACAGTAAATACACTGTAATTAATAAACGGCGCTTTTCACGTTAAACAAGAAAATATTTACAGAAGCACTATTTTAAAATCCCTTGACAAGTAGGTACTGAGAAAACATTCTTCATTAAACTCGGTGTATTTAAATACTTGGAGTTGTTCAAGAGGCAACAATTTCATTTGATTAATTTAATAGAAAAGTAAATATAGAGAACGCCTTAAGTGCTGTAAGTGGGTTTTGTTCATCAGCCGTATTTTGGAGAGTATAAAGGTTTAGTTGAACCAATATAAAGGATTTGATCAATAATTCTCCGTTTAATTAATGTACTAGTGATGTAATAAAATTTCTCCTTGGTTGTCTATTGGCCTACGTAAGTTTTGAGTTATGAAGGTTGTGTGTGTTCGTATGCGAAACTGTTTTTTTATAAGTGTATCAGTTTTATAGTGCGAATATCAAAGACGTTTCACATCATACGCATTTGCAAAGAAACCATCTACGAGGTCATGTTTTATTAACCTTATTATTTCAGTAAAGTAAGAGGCAGAACAAAAATAATATTCTCAAATTTATACATCCTGTATTTACGTACAGGAGACATTGACAATAATGGAGCTTACAAAATTGTATCTGTCTCTTTCTGACGTGGGTTTATTATACGTCACGGGAATGTGACAATGGTATTGCGTAACATATGCGGTGTTCAAAATACGACAACATTAGCCGAATCTTTCAACATTACTACTGGCCTGAATACCGTAAGGCCGGGGCGTTTTGTGAGCGAAGCGTGTACTTTGTTACAAGGGAAAGCTGTGACAAAATATCATTTTGTCAAGGAAATGGTAAATGACAGCTGGTGTTCTGACATAGCTCTATAAATAACGACTTTATCTTAATAGCAATAGCTACTAAATTAAGTTAAACTATACCTACACAAATTGCCATTTATGATTGTAATTATTAAGTCATTTACTTTAGGTTACCTACTTCATTTTCACAGTAAACTTGATTGGCCAAACACAAAGCGCATGTCCAATATCCATCAAAATCAATATATTGAAAGTTATTCAAATATTTACCCACGCATTTATTTCAATTCATAAAAATGTAAAACAGTACCTTGACGTCTCTGACAAGTTGATAAAATTTTCCATTTTTCCATGCAGAAAAATCTCGATAATTTGATTTAATTTGCAGAAGATATGTAATTACTACGCCTGATATAAAATCTAAATATATTTTGGATGGTGTTCTTATTTCTTAATGTAAAGTTAGGAACTAGACATATATCACACTAGGAATTTGTTTGCTCAGTGTCCGCTCTCACACAAGCCTCCACCTCTAACGATGTTGGCGGGCCAACCAAGTTGCTCCATAAAAACAGAATATCAAATGAAAATTTCTTTCCGCTTGCTCGGTTTACTGCGGTCAACCCTGACTACGACTGCATTTCGCAACACTTTTTTTGTTTTGATAACCCTGTAGGTACCATGATGGGAAGACACTTTATTATATTTTCGTACTTTTTGCTCTTGTGACGATAAAAACTTATAACTAACCGTTACCGTGGCTGCTGGCTGCTATGAGAGTAGAATTAATAACTAAGATGGAGCAAAAACTACTAAGTAGCGAGATTAATAAATGTAGGAGATAAGTAATGTTTGAGCAATTATACGAAGTGTGTTTCCGGAGTTTTACTGGTAAGTCTTAGACACATTTTATAGAGTAAGATTACATACATATTACGTTATGATATTAGATATCTCAATACGAAAATAGAGTCAAAACCACATGAGATACAAGTATTGGAAATTCTAAAACTTTTCAAAGACCACAAATTCAAATGAAAGTCTGCCTAGAACAAAGTTAGCGTATTTGAATTTTAGAGGCGAGCGTATTAAAGTGGTAATTAATCAACATTCACAAAGCATTAAGCGCAAATGATGAATGAGGCTGATTACGCCAATTAGATGCTCGATTTTAGACAGTTTCAATGCAGAGGAGATTAAGTTACTGTTGTTTATTTTTCCAACATAATTCACGTTCATTTTGTTGCAAAATGTTTGAAGTTAATCTAGATTCATAAAATTCTTAAGTATCAAAGATTTGTTTTCACAGCAAATAACGATAAAAGAACCCTTCGTAAAATCTTAAAGCCGATCTTTTTTCACAAAACTAAAAGGCTAGTGAATTAACTTTCTCGGGTCCAAAAGAAAAAATATATCAAAATCAGACATTCACCTAAAATAAAATCCCCATAAGGGAAATTCATATTCACGATGTTTTTTCACGTGGAAACTCACTCGACAGCGGTGCGCGAACAGGTGAATTATCATATTTATTGTTGGGTCGTAGATCCATACATTATTTCTTGGCTTTTAGAACCACAAGACCTTCTAGCGCGAAATATATGAATAGCTGAAGTTATTACACGTACCGGTGTATCTCCAGCGCAACCAATGGGACCATAACGTAGATTTAATTTAAACAGTAATGGTCCAATACTTGCGTTACCTTTAATTAAAACAATTTGACTTTAAATATGGACTCACACAGGCACCTGGCTTTGGAACCTCTGTGTAACAGTGTAATTAAGACGTTTTTGAAGTACTCGTACGTATTTGTCACAAATAATAAATAATCACATCATACATTTCTACAGAACAGAATGCAGTGTACTAAATATTCCAGTTTTATTGGAATTTATATGGTGACACATACTAACATTAGGATACACTTTGAATTAAATTAGTCTCCTCTGTATTCCATTTGCTTACTCCTCGCTTCGTAGTAGCATATTACAAGGCTATAACTAAGCACCAAGTCGACTACATCTTTAAATAGAAATAAAAGAAAATAAAGACATGTCAAAATGATTATCACCTGGAAAGATAGGTACCAAAAATACTCCCATTGTGCCTATAAAACACCTACGACTCGACCGAATACAACGTAGATCCTGTCTCGTTTAAGAAGTCAGGCGGTCCTATAGCTTCGTATACATTGCACACCGCGCCGTGCTTTTGTGGACTTGCGGCTTGTCTCCGACACTCGTGACCCTCATCAGTTTCTGTGTTAGATGTCAGAGGGCGCTCGACGAATGAAACGCGAAGAGCGATAGCTAACGCGATACGCAGCCATAATGTAATAAGAAAAAGTTGGTAGGTGTACTGGCAAGTGTGGTAGGCGTTTTTGTTCGAGTATATGAGAAAATGTGACAGGTACGACTTGGGAAGAAATGTAGCGTGTATTTTTGGATCATTAAGTTGCTGTAACACCACTTTTTCCTGTACTTACCAACCTACGTATAAAGTTCAATTTTAGAGAAATAATTTATCATATTTGTAGTGACATTGAACCTCCTTAGGATAATTTTTAGGTTCAGTCTGGTTCAGTTTATCTATAAAAAATATGTGTAGACATTTTATGTTTCAAATAAAGTCTACTCAATATTAGTTTAATAACGTAGTTTACGCGAAATTTATTCTTATACATAAGCCATTTATTCAATTGGGTTTAGACTAGGTATAAGTTGGTTTCAGTTCGAATTCAAACTAGTTACATGAAAATAAACCCTGAAATATGAATAATTCAACGAGTAACTAGTACCTACTTTTGGAACGTAAATATTTTGTGACTGTAAATTTCAATTTGAATGTGAGAGAAATCGATTATTCAGGCTGTCTGGCTCAGTACTAACGTTGAGCTATTGCAGTTATATAAAATGTATGTAAAATTCTATGATATTTTAGCTCCAACTCCATTACAGCAAGTAATCTTAACGATAATTTACCCAGAATAATCTCTCTTTAACAAGCGCGACAAAAGAAAAATGTTTTAAGTATTTGTAGAATGACGCTGTAAAAATAAAATACAACGAGACAGACTAAGCTGTAATAAAACGTTATCTAAATGCACTTTTATTAATCACATCAACGGCTTTTATTTTCTTCGACGAGCGTATAAAACCTATCTAAGGATCCCAAGCAGACACTCCACTTTTACGGGCGCCGATTGGCGATTAGATCGTTGCATTAAGAGGTATCGCGTTTTAGCGAATTCCTGTCGATTGCGGACTTTAGATTTCGATTGTATGCTCACTATTCGCTTCGTTACTGTTGTTATGAGTATATATCTCTTTATCAATGTAAAAGCGTCGAGTTAGAAATATAGTATGTTAAACAGTAAAGTAAATAAAGGACAAAGCTGTTTGGACGCAAAGCTATTAGCAAAAAGCAACTAATCGTCAGTTGCCGCCACTAAAAGTTGCGCGTCTGCATCGAGAATAAATGCATTGCAGTTAGGTACATATAAGATGATTACTCCGATTGTCTCGTCTAAGCATCTAAGTTACTACTCGCTCGTAGTTAGTAAAGAGCTAGTTGCACAGATTAGTCTGCAAATAAAGATAGGTAGCTTTTTAACAAACATGCAACGTGGTAAATACGATTTAAAGATTATAAACTACACTAAAATCTAATATTTAAATTTTAAGATAGGTTTAATAAGGAGCGGTCGCATCTCATGTTAATTGTGTATTATGTAAACATACATAACATTGTGTATTGATTAACACGTATTTTAATGCACGCCGTCCATTAAATACACATCAAATACCCCAAGCTAATCTTACAGGGAAACAAAGTGATAAAAGACAACATATTTATCAAAATTCACAAAACAATTTATCAAAACGCAGATGTTACACGAACAAACCCGAATTTTGAGAGAAGCATGCATGCGAAAACAAGTTATTTTCACATTAAAATATCGTACAAACAATTTGCAACACAACAGCGAAAGCCGCTGTCGTTAATTCGATTCTGACCGCGAACAAACTACCCGACTAATTTATTCAAGCCTCAACTTCGTCTTTAGATAATCTGACCCTAAACTAATAGGTGGCACCCGGTGTTGCATACATAACATCATTCATTAATCAATTATTCCTAACGCTGCACAAAGTTTCGGGAACAAAATTTAATGTTCGGTGTTGCTAAACAGTGTTGTGAGTTTCATGTCTGTTTAATTTTTGTAGCAAATTGTTGCAGTATATTGAATGAGGATACAAATATGGGTATAAATTATAGGAAATTGTGAAGTTAGGAATGGATTAATGATATAATATTAATAGTAGAATAAACATTTATTTGCCAAGTGTTTAAGGATAAGAATCAGATAGTTTTTGTATTTATTTATTTCAATGTTTCCATCATTGCAGTTAAGTCAGTCCAACAAACGAAACTACATTTCTGCAATCACCGTCATTGTTAAATTCAAATTGAGGCGGGTCCAGACATGTATCATTTGCCCGATCCGATCACCGTATCCGTATCGTCGACGCGTATCATGATCGCATATGTGGACGGGGAATGATACGCGTATCATGATACGCGATCTCGATACGCTGTTATGATACGGCCCGTCCCATGTCATGTCGGTTTTTGTCCGATCATCAAAGGTGATACAGATACGGACGTGGGTCAGTCTGGACGCGTCACTCGCGACGCTCGGTCGGTTGCACGTGCGCGTCATTTTCAGTCCTTGCCGTAAAGTAAAAACAATGAATTGGAACAATGAAAATGTTATTAAATTTATCGAGGCCTATAAAGAAAAGCAAGTATTATGGGACCCCAGCCACAAAAGCTATTACAACAGGAATCTGAAGCAGGAGGCCTGGGATGAACTCTCCGTTGAACTGGAGTGTCCAGTTGGCGAATTGAAGAAATTTGATACGCGATCATGACTATTGTGAAGATACGGATACGGAGCAAATCGGAGGCGTCCAAAACTTGATACGGGGCTTGATACAAACGCAGATACGGATACGGTGATCGGATGCGGTGATCGGATCGGGCAAATGATACATGTCTGGACCCGCCTTTGGTGGACGCGACGAAAGCGACGCAACAAATTTAAACCTACATTAAAACCAGTTTAAGTTTCAATAGCATCGTAAACTATGGCGCAAAGTAATTTTTACAAGTTGAAAGTTGGAATTGCTAGGCGAACCATCTCACTAAACGCGATAGCTTTTTCCAAGTGAACAGGCATTACTTGCACAATTATTCGTTAAATTACTTCAGTTAATCTAATTAGAAGGATTTAAGAATGCCTATAACAAAAGGGGCTCCTTCATTTAAGTACAAGTATAACACCGTAAAAAGGGATGATCATAAAACCCTAGAGGTAGCTTTAGCAATCCTTACTATGTTTAATAGCCACTTACAGTAATCGAACGTCATTCTAGATATTGGATCTGATTGGCAGACTTACACAGTCGTGTTAGAAAATGCAAACTCATTTCGCAACGCTACCAAAACTCAAAAATTCTCTCTTACAAAAATCCGCCATGATTTCATGCTCCCGCAGGTAGTAGACCCTGATTGAAAAATAAAAATGGAATGGAAAAAAATAAGAGGAAAATTTGGTGATTAATTATGCAAAGCTGCTCCTCCATGTCACAAGAATGATGCATGAAAATGAGCCTGACAGACGCGTAAAATTAGATATTCCAGAAACAATGATAAGCGACGAAATGAGGATACATTTTATTTGTTTTCAAACTGATTTGCATTAAGTAAAAATATTTTTGTTTAAATAATTCAAGAGGCATCCAAAAGTATTTTTAATTTTGATGACGGTTTCGTTTATGATCAGACATGATACATTCGTTTAAGACCGCAGAAATCCAGCTGAATGATTTTGTTCATGCTTTAATAAATCAAATAATTGTATGCTCGTTCGTGATTTTTCCTACTAGAAATAACTAGCAAGAGTTCTACGGCAGGTGGTTTAAAATGAAATACTGTATCCGCGTTCCATTTGTACTCATCTAATCCTGGTCAGATCTAGGGGTAGTAACTCAGCGAAACTACCCGGGGATAACCATGCGACCTCGGTACTTTAATACACCTGGGCATAAATGGGTTTGGATAAATCACGATGGTATCTACGCTAACTAAAACAGATGTTTGATGTGCCATAAATCATGGTATTGAAAAATGTTTAAGCCGACCCAAATTAAGCCACCTTTGCAAAATATGAACGCGAATTGGAACGAGGGTCAAGCGACAGATGGCTAATGCAACCTGCCAATATCCCATCACGGATATTTTTATCATTTCATTTTCTGTTGTTTTATTATGGAACTTTGATGATTTTAACAAAAATCAATGTAAAAAATACTGTTAACATACATTGCATTGGGCATAAATTACTTCAAAATACCAGTTATACGTAGCCGCAACATAATGCTTTTTTAAGATATATCTGAATGTAACACCCAGTCTGGATCCAAACGTGTACAGGAAAAGATTCGTTCCTCAATCGACAAAACCCTTGCATACCTTCAGGGAATACAAGCGTCATATTATATTAAAATTCGTGAAACTTTTTCGCCTAGTTTTTTCAGCGAAAAATTTTGAAAATTCAGTAGACATCCCAAAAGGTTTCTCTGAAGCGACATACCCTTTGACGGCACTCTAACTTGCAGATAAATTATAAATGCAAATTCAAATGTCAAAGGACATTTTTGACTTTCTAAGAGGAAATAGAATGGATTTTTAGAAGGAAACTAACTGGTGTAGCGACCTACATTTTTGGGGCAAAGGACCTCGAGCGTTAAAAAAACATTGATGCAACTTCCTAACTCATTACTCGGGTGCGACAAGGACAGAGCTACAGCAAATGCATTAGGAGCAGTAAATTCTGAAAGTATTACAAGTATTTTTTCATTTAATGCACGAGAAGTGGAATGCAAAAATAGAAAACAAGTGTTTTCCTCTATCCATTAGAACTCTGTACTAGTTTTTCTTTTTGTTGGTCTTTGTGAATCCTGAACATGTTTTAAATTGCAGTGTATTTGCATCTACTATTTAAACTTCAGATGGTACTGATTTAAGGTTCTTGTACTAAAGAACATCAAAGTCTTTTGAATCTTGACGTGAAAACGTTTTTGTAACGCGAAGGCATTAAGTTTGACCAACATGCGAAAGAGACAAATACGTAAGGGCGTCCCAACAAATCGGTTCCATCAATCTGTTGATCGAATTACGATGTTAACGCCCCCTTTAATCACCAAGTGAGCCTTTGCGATGCCTTTAATACCTCCGAAGGTAGAAGCCTCTAATCATCAAAGGATCATTTGAGACGGTGACTCTTATATTCTCACATTTAACCTTAGGTTGTTATTATTGCTTATGTAATCCAATTAACTTTAAGTATAAATTAGCTTAATAATAATTTTCTTTTTTGGAATAGTCATCGAACTATAAAAAGATAATTAATTTTGAAATCAAGAATTAGTAGCAGAAGAATAATTATAAACATTCCAACTATAACTCAGGAGAGACACAAAAAGTTTCGTAAAAAACAAAGGCAAAGCCATACAGAGAGACATTTTAAAGTGCAGCATGAAATATAGCTCTGGGCTGGGCTTGCTTTTCTGGCAGTTGGACATTTCGGGAACCACCTTTTTTATATACGATCTTTTTTCATATAACGTTTACACCAATATGCACGATTATAATCTAAATTACTTATATCATTGATTCATAGATTAGAAGTGTGTAGTGTCTGTCTTGTCTCGGTACGATAAATGGAGAGTGGAAAAACTGAAAAAAAAACTTAATTAAATCGTATTGAGGACATATATTTCAACATAACTTACAGAGGTTCAGTTACAGGGCAGTCGTAACAAATAAGGAAGCGTTAAAATGATCACGTGTTAAACACCCTTGGACAATGGTGATACAAATTAATTTCCCCATTCTGGACCGGGATAGTGGTAATAATTCAAACGGAACAAATACGGTGAGAATGTAAGTGTTACACTGAGCGGATTTTAGTACAAATCACAGGCATAACGTAACGTACATTATACTCGGCTTGCCACAGCCATATGCAATGATGGCTTACAGCCTATACACAAGAAAATTTATGTACGAATGTACGAATGCTTCATACATGCAGAGTAACACCGCGAATATTCTCCAAAGGAAAATTTCACATACAAAATCTTTTGTTCTACATTTCCGAGCACAAAATTAAGTTACATTTCAGCAAGAGGGCAAAACCTGGTGCTGGAACAGAACAATGATGCAAATGAGATTAACCCACAGTTAATTCTAAAAGAATAGCTAATGACGTAGAATATTTTAAACTTCCCTACCTACATTTGCTTAAGGGAATACAGACTAAGTTAAACTAAGATTTTTTGTCCAAATTACAGCATATCTCATCTGAAACCAATCCCTAAGTACACACATTTAGGAAACAATATTCCGTAGCAATTAACTACACACGTTTCATTTTCAACCCCTTTAAAAACCCAATGTAACGCATGGTAGCCATAATAACTTTTCTGTCAGACACACAATCATGGCGTTTACTAACAGTGACTTTCACTTTCCCGTACACACGGCAGAAATGGGGGCAGCGGAGTGTTACAGTCAGTTTTGTAGAGCTGGATGAAGGACTTTTACTAGGGATATTACTGAATATCGATACTGATATACCCATTTTTAAAATCTAGGTAGTCTCAGATTCGCGAGAATATTTATACTACATTCTCTGAAAGACGGCGAAGTGACAACTTTGAAATAAGCGAACAACAAACAGGTAAGGTAAGATCCGTAAACATCATTAAGGAAATGAAGCTAATACATAAAATGGCCGACTTAATAATAATAAATTAAAATACACAAGGAAACGAGCGTCTCCCGGCATAATAAACCATGCGGAGGACCACAGAAACAATAGATCGTAAAACAAAAGACTCATTTCGCTAGGACGCCTCAGAACATGCAATATCGATATATTTCTGTAGACGTTGAGTTTGGAGGCCTGAATAGAGGCCCGTATGTTTGTCGAGACTGAATTGCGAGCGCCCCGAGCTCCAGGTCGTCTATGTTAACCGCGGACGTGAACTCTTTATGTGTGTGTACACGATGATTTTTTCCTTCTTGCCCACAAATTGGAACAAACCAGGAGGAAACAATAAATAATATAACATTACTTCGAAGGTTTATTTTTCGTCGAACTGTATACCTACGTGTAATTGTTTAATAATAACGCTTCATAAATTTAATTGGGTGTGGGTAGCTGTTGATCTTGCTTCAGGGGCATAATATACAATCTCAACTAACAAGCAATTAGGATTACACAATCTATGTCACGGCTTCAGGTTCCCATGTTAAGTGAGTACGAACCCCTGTCAGTATACCCATAACTAAACGCTATTACAGAATTGAATTTTCAATCTATTTAGTATAAACACGTTCATGTCGCTGTGAGGAGCTAAATGAAAGAATTAATGTCATCGTGCAGAGACGGGCTAATCCTTTTCATTGTGTTGTCATAAATATTAATTCCTAATCATTTCAAGCGAGGGTTAGATAATTTTATAAGAGTAAATGGTTTGAAATAGAAAACATTATTTGGCGGCACACCGAGTAAATAATCGACCAACGCCATCGGTATGTTAACGACTGAATCGTTAAAATATAATAAAATCAGTAAAATCGATTTTGATATCGGGAGTGATTTAAAGTAATAGTCTCCTGTAATGGCCGGCTTTTAACGCCTCACTATGGATCGGCAGCTGTAATGAATATAAAATTATCGTACTCACCAAACGGCAGTTGATGGAAAACTTACCTGTAATAAAAAAGATTTTTATTAAAACAGCGAAACTATATTTAATTATAACTAAAGAAAGTGGGTGGAAGAAATTATTTTGTGAAGATTCACTTCCAGAATAGTAGAGCGTAAAGAATTTTGTTTCATTTACTAAACTCAAAAACATCCCACGCTATTGCCCCCGTATTCTGATTCACTAAATCTGAATACCAAACACAAAATTAGAATTAGTCCTGATTCCAATTAGCATTTTAGGTGAAAACTAGCCAAATTTTCATCAAAAAGATATTTAATGAAATGAAACCTCGAAAATTTCTATTGGTTCATACGAAAACTTTCCAAATAAAGAAAGTACTTTTGAATGGATATTACAAGAGGAATCCTCTAAGCATGTTTCATTGCGCTATTTTTCTACGCCTTTTTTACTTTGTGGCGCAATATTTTTTAGTTGGAACACATTCTGGTTACTTCATAGCGCTTTGGAAGCAAAAACTCCCTTTCAAAAGGCAAAGAAAGGCTTACTGGCTACGATCGTAATGAATATTGCAAATATTTTTAAAGAGCGTATAAAGATATAAAGGCCTTTTATGAAGATTAATGGAAAACCCAATCTTTAGACAGATTTAAGGTCATTTTTATTTCTTTCTTTTCAATTTATAATTAGCTGAATTCTAATAACTATTTCTTGACATTCTTAAAACACCTATTGATATCAAAATTTACGTGAAAGCAAACGTAATGAATTTTGCCAAAATAATTAAACATCACAATCTACATAACGAGACCTTTTCACGGGTATAATTACATTCAAATTATGGTAAACTTGGAGATAATAAAGTAGAAAGAGGAAATGAGAAGAAAGTTAAGTTTACAGACCACAATACCATTTAAAATAACACCGCTTTTATGAACGGGCTTTTGTGCGGAATCGCCTTAAAATCAAAAGGATTCGCTTTGTCACCTTTCAAACAGTACTTTTAAATTAATGGCATGAAAAATAAGAGCTCCAGCACATAATATTTACGAGACCATAATATTTATTGGTTAGCGTTCAACTTTACTGCAATCGCAGTTTTCAGTTTATAAAAAAACTCCATGTTTTTATCAAGAATGCAAAAAGAAACTAGTCTGATAAATACATAATATATACCTATTTAAATATATTTAAAAAAAAACGCTTACAAAAAAGAAACCAAAAATAACAACAGGTTTAATTCATACACTTTACCGACCACATCGTTCGATGTTAACATGAAGCAGTATTAGAGAATCAATATAGATAGGTTGTATTTGCTCTTCACACGCCTATAATCCCGTGTCAAAGGAAGAGTCGGGGATCCCTGATATAAAGCTAATAACATTATATTGGCAACTCCGAGCCTGTTTTATGGTAATACCTAATATTTTGTAAGTAACTCGAGCGCGAACGTTGTAGAAAACCTTATATTAATATTGGCATCTGCTGATAGAATATTGGTCAAAACAATATTGAACGATGCGCGTATCGAGGTTAATTTAATTCACTATGGAAATTGAGATAGGAATTACAGTGTGACGTTAATCAAAATATTGAACAACGATTACATATTCAATATTTCACTAAACTGAACTGATAATTACGATGTAGAAGGAATCATTATTATATCAACTAAAGCATCGTATAACAAGCTCGACTATGTTTTAGAGAAGTGAACAATTTAGATTTCCGCGTACAGGGTTCATTGTTGTACCTACAGTATTGTTCATCTAATGGCTTTCGAGCTTGTTCGACTAATTGATGGTTAATATAATTAAGCTAACACTGAGCTAGTGCCTCTAGCGATTGTCAACAGAGAACTTTGATGACAGGTTTTGTTCCCAAAATCGGGGGAGGTTAATAATGCAAGTGGTAAATGGAACATGGGATTCCAATCAGGTCGTAGCGTTCGTCAATCGTCAGCGACACTTGATGAGGTAACGGTAATAGAATTCGTTGTTTCACCCCAAGCTTTTGTTTCAAAGGTTTTATCTTTAGAAACTATATACAATCCCCGAAGCCTTACACCCACCCAATCTTCGGGTGTATACTGTAGTTTTCAGCTAGTCAAGATAAATACTTTCATCGAAATGTCAAAAACAAAACAATACTTTTCTAGGTATTTTGTAGGAGACCGCCATTGTAAGTAATCAAATCGCGTAAAACAGCATACTTAATTCTCATAAAGTAGCTAGAAAAAATCTAAAATTAAGTATATCGGCAAATTAATTAATGAATAGGTATGTTATTGTGTTGAAAAGTAAAAATAATTTATTATTGACTTAAACTACCAAATAGTGGAGAAATTTCGAAATTGAAAATGCACATTTTCAGATAAACTATCTCTAAAGACTTTGAAATTTATAGCCCAAAGTGCTTAACCAGGTAAGTTTTACGGCGGTCTCAATACAAAAACCGACGTAGAGACAAAGTAACACTATTTTTCTTGAAGGTTTAAAACATAAGAAGGTGGGCGAAACTTGTGAAAAGGGTAAGACTCGTAATGTTTTCCAATCGATTTAGTTCTCCGTGTGTTAAGCTTTATAGGTACGCTGGATTTCAGAAGTCAGCTAAAACGTTTTGATTAACCATTACTTTCACTTGAACGTTTTTAAATGAAGCTTAGGTAAAACCCAGTTCTTGTTGGGCAACTTAGTTCATTTAATTTTGTGTTGTTACTAAATGTATAAAACTAAAAATGTAGGTCTTAGCACACAACGCCCACATGTCCGTCCATTCAGTAAAAAAAAAAAATAGCATCAT
Source organism: Spodoptera frugiperda (assembly GCF_023101765.2). Lineage (NCBI taxonomy): Eukaryota > Metazoa > Arthropoda > Insecta > Lepidoptera > Noctuidae > Spodoptera > Spodoptera frugiperda. The sequence goes on from NC_064241.1 coordinate 3,451,731, forward strand.
ATTCACACGAACACCGACCCACGTTCAACACAAGCACACCTAAAACTTACTTGAAATTCCAAAAGCACCTACGCGAGGCTCGTTGTAAGAGGAATTATTTTCATGGTTCAATTATGAGATTATTCTCTTTGAGACCTTCCTAGGTCTTAGTAATTAAAATTTTACGTATGGAAGCTCCGTTTTCAAAGAGGTCATATGAACAAAGGAACTGAAAAAGCGGGTTTTGCATTACCAATCGAGGTAATATTATACTCGACTTTTCGCCAAACTGGCGTATTTAAGTACATAGACAATGATTTATAATAACAAATCAAGACAATAAATATGATTGTATTGCTTATTGACAATGTTCACTCCATTACCCATTAAAATTATAAGAAAAAATAACAATAGCACGTAACAACGGCAACAAGCCAATTAGCAACAATAGATTTCTAAGAAATAGTTTCAACCGCTGACAACGGCAAACAAAATCGATAAATGAATTTAACACTCGAGATTTATAGGAGAGCTTTTATTTCGACTTTCCGTCTGGAAGTGAATTTGAGCCGAAACTGCAATAGAGTTTTAGGCTCTGGTTTTATTCTAGCCCAAACCAAGTTGAAGAATAAAAAAAATCACTTGCATATTTTCACAAGATCAATAACCACAGACGATTAAATTGAAACAATTTTGAAATACTATAAAAACAATGGATATTACCGTTAATTACCTACTGGTTTCGGGCAAATCTATAATTTCCGGGGCCGAGGTTTCGGCTTCGGCCTAAGGCCGAAACTGGATTGATCCATTTTCAGTCAAACAGTACATCACTAATCCAGCATCGTTATAATACCTACGTAAAGCATGTACGTAACGAGTCAATCCGATTAACCAGCGGAACTTTTGCATCCAGGATTATTGGCACAAACTTTTCTGTTGACAACACGTGACTATTTCAACAGTACTTTAGGATTTATTACAGTTTGTTCAGTTTGTCGAAATAAACATGTATTTTTAGTTTATGAACTAAGTCCTGTTTCAGAAAATTGCCAATATCAAGACAGAGATTTCTGTTTGTGAGATAGAGTCGTAAATTTTAAAACTGTGAAGATAAATATTTGAACTTTAAATAGAAGTAAATTTAAGGTCTCATAAAAATCTTTACTGTTCATAAAGTAGCAATCAAGTTTAAGCTTGAACAGGTGATTCATTATATTTTTAAAACTTAATCAGTTTTCTTTGAAGGAGTTAAACAAAAGCTCTAGAACTTAAGTTTAAGTAATGTTGCAAAAAGAGTTTAAAGAATATTTTAAGAATTTATATTACGTATGTCACTCATTATGCCAATCTAAGTGTCGTGGGACAGTTGGATTAAGTTCAATCCTATGTGCTGTTGGTTCATTCGCACCGACCAATCAGAGCGCCGAACGCGCTTTCTTTTCGTCTTCGTTCAACGTAAAGAAAACCCGTACTAAGGGTACTGCCCTATTGATATTTTTCACATGCAACCACAGTACTTATTTGTTTATTATAATCTAGTCTGAATATAAGGCTATAATAAACAATAAACAAAAACCCTACCATTAAAATTTCTAACAACCTTTAACAGTCAAAGTAGTCGTAAACTTATTCACTAAAGTTGCAGCCACACTATCTAATTCCACCATCCCTCCATTAGCCCCCGTATAGGTGGCAAGTTTAAAAATTGAATTTTCCCCTCGACCTAGTTCATATTGTTCGGTTAATCAACGTTAATCTTGTTAGTGGTCGACGCGTATCTCGTACAGTACATTTATCATGGAGAATCTAGTTACTGTCTCGTGGAAGAACAATGCTTCCACATATTAATACCAAGGCGTCTTCTTCCTCGTTTTCTTGGTTGTAGGTAATTAAATTGCAATTTGAGTCTTATTAAGTTTTGATTAGGTAGATTATTGCTTACCAGATGTATATGTTTTACTGTTATTGAATAAAATGATCCAATAAAGATATGCCTCGGTTAATTTTTCTGTGTCTCTGTTAGAGAATAAGTCGGTAAAGAATTCCACGGTTGTGATATTTTCTGATTACAAGAAATCCTTTTCCGTAAAATTATGAATTCACCATGAGAGATGCGAGTACGAGATATCACAATCGTTCGAGCGCAGAGAATTGTCAAAAGAAATTGGGGAATATGCAGATTAGTTCTGGTATGTTGAACCGACGACGATAACATAGAAAATTTGAAGAGCGACCAACGAAAAATGTTTGAGTCTTCCTCTCAAAAATCACTACTTGTCCTTATTTGATTCACATTATAGGTACAAAGCTATATTTATTTGAATACCTACCAAAGACAAATAGAAAGTACTATAAAATACATCCAATAACTAAAAGACATAAGTAAGATAACATCAAGAGATTCCAATTCGTTTATTTGTCTAACAAATATACCTGATGGTATCTCAGCAAGCATTAGCTTTGTTATAAAAGTTTCTGACAGTTTTACGTTCTTTCCCAAAACCATTTCCGTACGTACGAATAAAAGTATCAGAACTACGATTATTATACTAAATTATAGCGCTGAACTTGCTCGGTTCGCCTATCTGTTATGATTTACTATTTATTATCTCTATGAACAACGCTAGTCTGCTTTAGTCACTTCATTACCGCGTGCCTGCGTTTAACGAGGATCCCATGCAAATTGTTCTTTGCTGGACGAATTTCCTTTGCAATTAAAATGTAGTTTCTATCGCCACCAAGACTGCAGAACGAGGTGTCGGTGTCGCTAAAACTCTTAAATTCTGATGTATGACCATTGAAATTGCCTTTGTATAGCGTCTCGTACTCAACATTTATCATGTCGAATCTAGCTTCCACTGCCGACATGTCTCGCGAACAAAGCTTCTTATTTAACGACGCTGTATTATTGAAGACCGACTATAACCCTACCCTGCTACTTCGTGCTATTTCGCTTTTATTACAGAAAAACCGGTCGACAAGTTATAGCTGCTAGAGAGAGTTATGACAACGTATTTATTGTTGTTATTCATTTTTTATAGTTCAAGATCATTGTTAATACATAATAATAAAAGATTTTCTGTAGTTTCATATTTCGTAGGAACAAAAGTAAAACTGAGTATTTATGTCATCTAAATAAAATCTTGGCCGGGCTACTTTTGATTCTTTCCAGAAGAGGTTGATGGTTCAAGCTTAATGCAAAGCTGAGCTAAGCAAGTTACGTCGCTACGAAGCCATCGCCTAGGAAGTACCATATTAACCCGCTTCCCGCTAACAGTAACAACGTACATAACAACGAAACTAGATCTAATCTAGCGTACCTAACATAATCAGGAATTCGTTGCTAAGGTTTTAGTGTCAAAAGGTTTCGAAGTTCGGGATGCTGAAATGATCAATCTTGAGAAGAATTTGAAGGGCACTCATCTTATGTATCAATCGAGAAAATCCAATGATGTCCCAAAAATCCAATAAGACCTTCCGAACGTTGAACCTTCAAATCAGTAACGGATACCTAACGAAGACAATGCTTAACTGTTGGATCGAATATAAATTCCATCGCGTTTCAATTCATCTACTTCGGAACAATGACTGGGCTGTGATCCAATTAAAATTAGATTTTAGTTTGTTAGGAAACAATTAAATGAGAGATGGCAGTTTCCTATTGCTTCTGTTATATAAAGTCGAATTAAAATCAATTTATTGAAAGGGTCCAGATAGTTTACAGTCGCAACTTTTCTTTATTGAGCTGTCAGTTCAGACTCAAAGCGGACTTCTATTGATATGTACGACAGTATTTCTACTTGTTCTATTCAGCAACTACGTATCTACATTCACCGAAGTGATAGGTAATATTGACGTTAGCTAAGATAGGCACTACAATAAATGTCTTACAGCTGTTTTTGTGACTTTAGGATGGGCCATACAAAACGCTCTGTTTTCTCCTGTTATGTTTATTTAAATATTCTCACTGTTATAGTGTAATATAAACTTCACCAATATTGAAAGATTGGGTATACTTATTTCAAAATTGTAAAACTCAATAACACTTCAATATAGGCACCCTCTGAATCAATTCAATGCACTTACACAAACTAGCCCTACTTGACATCTTTCTGGAAAGAGCACGACTAGTATTCTACAAGTGTACCTTTTGTGAGATCTAAGAAATGGTGGCGATTTGCAGTATCACAAAGAGGGCCTTTCAATGCAAGTTCCACTATTCCAAGAGGCAAACTAATCTCCAAGTGCATTTGAGGCGAAGGCAAACGCAGTGTGAGCTTAGGTCAGCATTCAACCGTACGGAGGCCGCAATCTAAGGTCGTTAGTGGTTGATTAATGAGTCGACGAGAGTGAGGATTAAGCGCTAATTCCGCAAAAAAACACCCTATCTCAAATGAAAATAAGCGTAGTCTCAGTCCTTTTTTTCCAAACTTTCAAATTTAATGGCCGTGGAAGTTGAGAGTTCTATGCTTAATTTAGGGTATGAAGAATGTTGGTTGAATATTAAACAGTTGAAATTAACTTCCAAGGATAAATTACTCTTGTTTTACGTCGGTTATAAAACTTACGTGGTAGTACTTTTAATTTTTAAAATGAGTTATTATTTAACCAATGTAAATATTAAGTGTAGCCATCTTCTATGATAGAATTTAAAGCAAGCATAATCAAGCGTTGCGTTAATTTAATTTCGTTTTCGTAATATTTTTAGGTCGTTTTTACAATAGCATCAGAACAAGGCGTCCCGGTATTGGAAAATGTAACAATTTTTCAGGTAATAGAATCGAACAACTAACATTTGATTGATAGGTGGCGTAGCGCAGCACTCGTAGAACAGGCAGTGATATGAATTATATAGTCTGTTTTCAATCTGACAGACGTTTCCATATGAGCTTAAATCTCATAAGCATACTGCCGTGAGGTTAAAATATGTATGTAGGTATCTCATCAAGCAATTTATTTAAACACAACACGTTCTTCGCATATGAATACGTGCGGCACGTGATACACCATTTCAGCCATAACCAAAACAATAAAAAGATGTTAAAACAGGCAAAAATATATCCTCAAATTGTACCGCACCTCCGACCCGCAAAACTGAAATTTTAAACAATATAAAAAGTAGTTTAGCGGTGGAGCGTTCTCGGGAAAATTCCCAGATCGTTCCTTTAATGCAACGGAGACATGAGAAGCCCGCACATGAAGCACTTCAAGGCATATTTCTCAGAACGAGTTACAACCAGATGCTATTGGGATTTTTTCTATCCCATCCCTCCTTTTACTTCTTCGTCGTGAGCTCAATATGACAAACTTTGAACTGTTCGTGACAATCGAAAGTAAGATTCCATGTCGACATGTTCTCTATCATGCAATACACTGTATCAAGCGAAAGAAATGTATTGGAATTCTAGGAATATAAATCAAATATCGAACAACGTCTGGCAGATAAAACAAAATTGTGCTATCCTTTCATTTTCGCGAATAACATGATTACTTTCGTTTGAAAATTGGATGATTACCTTATTCAAAGCCAGCGTTCCGAAAGCTTGTTGGCCGCCTTTCAATTCCCACAAAAACCTACAAACACGCCCCATTAATTTTCTGGAAAGAACTAGGTTAAGGAAAAACTGGAACTGTGCAATTCGCACGAGAAATACCTACGAAGCTTCACATTTTTTGTTTGTTTCTAATTGCGCGAGGCAATCGAGTACTCTGTACAATGTATAAAATATTAACTGTTTTGTTAATTCCACGAAAACTGCCATTAATAACGTCAGTACTTTCCAAACAAGTGCACTCAAAATATGGTTTCAAAGACATCAATACCCGAAGCTCTTGAAACTTTGAATCGCTTGTTCGAATACGGTACCAACTTCACACAAAATGGCTGGAACACGAGGGGAGTAAACATTTAATAATATCAAATGATAAGGCCCCCAAACTTGATCCCATTCATTAAATGAAATAGGGTTGACACTTTGGAAAGTTTGTCGAGATAAATTATATTTGCGGGCGACGAGTGCAGTATTCATTAATAATGTGTTGAGTTTCGTGGGCATGTGGAGACGGGACGGATAACGTTGATAGTTTTGTACCTACAATCTTTTGTTAAAAGCGACAAAAACCCCGCTTCTATAAATAATCTTGAAATTTAGTCCAATAAGCTATTGCGCGCGAACATCTGCTTTAGAACGGCAGAGATAATGTAATGGCATTAGGTACATAATATCACTGCAATATATATGGGCACTTTATCAAAGGCGGATTGAGGGAGCTTTACCTGCACATAATAGAATCAATATACAGCCATTGAATTTATCCCCGTACCTACTGTTTGGTCAGTACAGAGCTAGATATAGAAAGATCATATATTTACTTGCAGTACCTATACTAATGTTTAAATATCCATAATATAAAAATAAGTCGGGTTTTTCTTCCTGAAGCTATAACTCCAGAACGCACGAACCGATTTTAATGGTTTTGCATTCGTTGGAAAGGTATTGAGCTCCGTGGGGTTTATAGCAAAGAAAACAACACACACTTCTGCCACAAGTCATTATTGTACGCGGACGAAGTCGCGGGTAACTGCTTGTTTATATGTGTAAGTCGTGTTACCATTAGACTAAAATCCGAGATCAGATTCTATGAATCAGATTTTATCTATACTAATATTATAAAGCTGAAGAGTTTGTTTGATTGTTTGTTTGTTTGTTTGTTTGTTTGAACGCGCTAATCTCCGGAACTACTGGTCCGATTTGAATAATTCTTTTTGTGTTGGATAGTCCATTTATCGAGGAAGGTTATAGGCTACAAAACATCACGCTATAACTATAAGGAGCGAAGAAATAAAGGAAAATGTGGACAAAACGGGGGAAATTATTAATTCTTGAGGGCTTCCGTTGCGTGCGCTGCGAAAATGGTTCAAGATACGAAAATTATATGTATGAAAGAATTATTCCTCTTAAAATGATCTAAAAAAAAGTCCGCGACAGTATATGTCTATCTTTTAGGATTAACTTACTAGAATCGTTTTTATGGTAATCAAACTGGGTCGAAATTAATGCATTATTTGTTAAGAGTTGTATTAACGAAAAAATATTAATCTTTATCGAAATAAATGTGTTGTTCATTAAGAGTATTTAATTGTGAACAAAATTGTCTTTGACATCACTAAACTTCAATAAACATCTTAGAAGATATTACAATTTTAAAATAACTCCGATATAAAATTCACCCGCGCCGCATGATGTGCGAAACACGACGCTGCCAGGAGGAGAGGCATTGTTTGCGAACGACGCGGAGCCTGGTGTAACTATACTCAAAAAAATTATAGTCTTACTAACGAAGTAAATCATTTTTTAATCATTGACCACAGAACGCGACGCATGGTACGCACGGGTCTGGTTTTGATCGGGCGACGAGCTACTCTTACTCGCCGTCCGCAGACCCGCGCTTACGGTGGCCGGGGATCGTCACGCGATCCTCGACGCCCGGAATGTCTTCTGCGGCGGCTGGGGCGTGAAGAGGATCGTTCCCTCAAGCGCTCCGCCTCCTCCTTAGCTAGGATGACTGCTTCGCAGAAGGGGGAGACGGCGTCCCTTTCCCCCTCGCTCCTTGGCCTGAACTAGAGCCGGACGTGAGAGGTCGCCATTCACATCCCTAAGGACATGGCGATGCTCAGCACATGCAATGCACACCGCCACTGTATACTCCACCATATCTTCCGGACGGTCCTCGCAATGACGACACCCAGACGAAACGCCCGGGTGTTTCCTCCCGCCGAATTCGAAACAGGTACCAACCGAAAAACTTCCGTGTTCGGTAAGTACCTGCGTCAGGCGGTAGGTGAGGACGCCGTGACGCCTCTCAAGCCACTCTTCAAAGAGGGGACTTACCACTGCTATAACGCGTATGTAACGAGCCCATCTAAAAAGTACCCTAGGAATTTTATTTCTGAAACACAAACCGGGGTGGCGGTTACCCAACCTATAGGCGCAGGTTTCCGGAAAACAGTGGAAACACATATAGTATAGAAATGAGTGTGGATTGTTCCTTATAATCATAATCCAGTGCTATCACGAATTTTCAATGCACAAATTAACCGTGGGTAACAGATATAATTTATGAAGCTGAGAAAGTTGTTTGCAAAAATAAATATAATGCCTAAAATAACTATTCCACGCGGACGAAGTCGCGGGCACAGCTAGTTAGTACTAAAACCTAAGCTAGTTCTGAGAACTTTAAACATTTTTCTCTTTGGATTTGGACCACAGAACTAACGAAGCACAACAGAACAAAGATTACAGAGACTAATGCACAGAAAAAAAGCACTCAACTCTCAACAGTAAGTATATACTCGTGTACGATAGGATTGAAAGCCAATTACATTTCCCGAGGTTCATTAATAAATAATCATGTTTCGGCAACAACACATCTGCTTTTAGCAAACAGAGCTGATCAAAGTATTAAACATTAATGAAGAATAGTGAATGTTTAAAACAATACAGATCAAAATTGCTTTATGTAACGATTTAAAGTGCTTTCTGTAACAATGGATAGTGAGAAAATAAAATAACGTAGATTTAGTTGGCTGGCAAGAAATTAAATGTCAACTTTTTAATCAAAACTAACTTTTGGGTGTTTGCCACATATAGGTCACAGTTTCTAGTTAATCATGTTGACACAGATTTTTGAATATCACGCAAATTAATAATGAAACTATGACGTCAGCAGTGGCTTTAGTGGCCAGAATATATCCAAGATATATCGTCGTAGGCGTGCTCTAATTGTGTTATTAAATAAAATATTTTTAACCCGGCGTCATTGTGGTAGGAAAAAGATACATGAGCGTTGAGGTGGGTCAACATGACCCGTATATTAAAATTGGGATATTGCCATAGTTATGGAGTATATTCAAAAACTATGTTATTATCCAATCAAAAGGCTATTTAGTTATTGAAAATAAAAAAAGAAAATAATATTTAAGAAATATATAATAAGGTTTAATCAACTTTTACATAAACTATCAAAAAAAGGAACAAAAATGAAATATCTAATGTTTATAGCATATTCTTATTATAATAATCACTCTTTTTGGTTACTAATGATATATTTATAAGCCGCAGACTCATATCTTTCTACTAAACATAAAAAAAAACTAATTAGAATGTTCTTTATAGATGCAATCACTGCAAAAAGATATGTGTTCAGGACATATATATTTGAGGCAAGCTATCTATATATCTAAGCTATATATCTATCTTTTTTGACAGGACAGACTTGACACCGTTTGCGAACATTGGGTACTTTTGCAGGAAGTTCTTGTGAAGACTAACATGATCGCTTTCTTCACCTTCTTCCTCATCACCTAAAAAGTCTTCCTCCGAGCCCGATTCCTCTATAAATTTACATAATGGGCCGGTTTTCTATCTCCTCTCGATCCATTTCAACTTAAAATAAGTACCTTATGACAAATATAAAGCATATAAAGCAAAATGCCAAGAAAAAAGTGATGTAGTGACCAAAAATGTTAACACAAATGATAAATTGAAAATGGCACAAAATAGTAACATTAGCTGTGAGGATGGGTCAAAATTACCTTTTCAAAAATGTAACGCGTCTAACACCCAGTTGACTCGCCGCCGCACTGATTTCTCATCAAAAACGTTTAGAACATACCATTGACTCCAGCTACTGCACAGAACAGCAGCGTCTCACGAGCACTTACAAAAATATTTGAAATTTCAAATAGGCCGGGTAATTTTGATCCAACCTCAATGACGCCGGGTTAACAATCTAAAATAATAATATGAGCCTTAAAGAAACTTAGGTGAAGACATAAGATCACTATTTCACAATGGAAAATTTTAATTTACTAAACAGCACAGTTATAAATGCAATTTCATTCTAAAAACGATTTATCGTTCTCTGCTACTTTAGCTCTACTAGCTATTCTGCAGAACACTTCGCTATTTACATCTATAAATCTAAATGTATCCAATACCTCTCGCTTTTCGTGTTACAGACCGCCCGTAGGGACCTCACTCTTTTGCACAATAAAATCTAGACTGATACGAAACTGAACTGTAAAAGGTACGGGTGCCATTCCGAGGCAACGAATCAAAGGGACCGTAAGTGCATAGAGGCGTCAATTGAATGGACTCGCCAAAGAAAATAAAGTAAAACATGCTCGACTAGTGCCCGATCATGCCCCAGTTGGACCCAATCGCTTTATTAAAATGCTCGAACCTCGGAAAATCGAGTAAGTTATACTTTTATTTTTAACGAGCCAATTTCCCGATAGTCTCCTGGTGCAGTAAAACAATAGTTTATTATCTGTCTGTTTCAGTTTGAGCAGGAAATTAATTTTTATTAGCCATTCATTTCGTGCTGTCGTTAGTCAGTTGCAGAAGCACTAAAAAGGAGTATTTCTGAACCAAATTACCCTTCATGTTATACAATAAACAAACGCTTGTTATAATGAAACGGAAACTCGAAGGAAACTCATCTCCTTTAGTACTTAGAAAGCGCTCAATAGATTCTGTGTAAATTATCCAATATCTCACAGGTACCGAGCACAAAGTCGATAGCGGTGTAAAATTTTATGATGTTATTTTATCACAACAAAGAAAAAGAAGGCAATATTTAGATACAGAGTTACGAACTAGACTTTATACACATTTCAGTGGCAGTCGTGCTTCCATGAATTTTGAAGAACATCGAACAGTCCTGGCACATTGTTGTTGTATTTTCAAACGGGGTGTGATTTACAAAACAGAGGGTTTGTTTGGGGAATACTAGCCAGTACCGTTAGTACGAGTTTACTTTACGTTGAACGAAAACGAAACGAGACTGCGATCGGTGCTCTCTAAACGAGCCGGCCGGTTAATTCGAGCCGGCCAATCAGGGCGCCGAACGCACTCTTGTTTCGTTTTCGTAAAACGTAAAGCAAGCTCATACTAAGGGTCCAGATCCATTATATACCTAATAAGGCTTCAGTACGTAATGTGATGCATAGTAATCCCGGAATTCGTATTACTACACGAAACAAAAAGAAACCCTTTCTTTTCGGCGACCAAAATTGGTATCGAATCTCGACCGTCCCATAACATTATCGAAAATACGGGCAGGTATGCAAACAAAAGGGTAACACAATAAATACAAGGACAAAAACGTACGATACTATCCACCATATTGTACGATGCATTTCCTATTCGCTGTCTCAGTGTGAATAAATAAAAGCAAGACATACATGAAACTTGTCCATCATTGTGAGAAATGTTGGTGACCCCACTAAAACATGCAGATGACGAGAGCACTAAACTCAGACTTCGACTTTATTACTTCACTATAAAGTTCAAAATCTATTAAATAAGTATGACAGAAGAGAGTAGTTTGACGTGCCGTTGTCCGTACGTTTACAAGACCAACTAAATATTGTACTAAGGTACCTCCGTTCGCGATATGATTTGATATCACTTATGTGAATTCGTTTCCCCCGGTGCGGCCGTATATTTGCGGGTTACAAATATTTAGGTGTAAGTTACCTTTTTTAGGGGTCGGTCACAAAATATTTACGCTTGTAACTTGTAGAGTTTTATGAAGCTTTCAGAATTTACTGTATCGTATATTTTGTTTTTACGCAACATTTGTTTTGCATTAGATAGTCCTATTCTTGAGGAAGGTTATTCTAGAACTGCTTTCTGATATCATACCTACTACATATTGTAGGTTGAGAGGAGATTTTTGCGATATTGAGTAATATACGTCATTCGATGGAGAAAAACTCAGTGATTCCGAATACGTACATAAATTAATATTGCAAAAAATATTGCTTAGATCAATTGGCCCTTCAACCATCGATATAAGAGTCTACAAAATGATCTTAAATGCATGTTAAATTACTATAGTTGATAACATTTAGGTAATTCCAAAACAATTTATTTCCCTGAAACAAACAAACAACTTTCCAAAACCGCATACAATTGAGAAATCTTTCAATAAAACTTCTCAAGCGAACCAAACCAGTGCATCAAGTTTATCGATAAAATAAAGACAACTCTATCATAGTTTGAGACCTGTTGTTTATGGAATCGAGTTATAAACAACGAAGGATATGGATATTGAATTTTGTTTGAATAACATAGCATTGTGTATTCATACAACGTACGTTCTAATAAAACTTTTGTAAGGGAATGAAATATTTTGTAAATACGAGTATACGTAAGGTCGATAAAATTGGTTGGCTCTGTACAGCGATTTTGCGGTGGACGTGACGTGAAGGTGTGAGTAGAAAAAAGTGGGAGTAGTGTGAAGGTATTCAACGTTTATTTGGCGGATGTGGAATGTATGTAAGTCCTGTCTCTTTGTGATGTTCGATATATATTTGTGGGAAACATTCTTTGTCAGTATGTTTACGTCGTATTTATACAAAGATTCCTTTGGAGTAACTTTGACATTCTTATTTCCGCAGTATATGTTTGATAAGTATGAAGGTACTTCAGATTACTTTCATTTCGAATGCAAATTTAATACAATTTCAATGTGAACTTGTTTGATACTCTTAAAAGAATAATTTCATGATTCGATTGAAAATCTGTATTAATCCAATCAGACAGGACAAATTCGGTTGACACGCACTCAGATACGAATACAAGTGAAGTACTTATTTGTATGACCCACTTTTATAACGCCCCATCTGTTTACTATAATAGTGACCCCGAAGGGATCTTAAGAACAATTAAGAGATTGCACAAAAACTTCTATAGAAACCCGAAATGAAAGAACCCATTAGAATTGTAAACATTGAAGGGACACCGACCCTTGGGGTGTGAAGACGGGAGGTCATCTTGGATAAGCTATAGATTTGTTCTAAACGATCGGTGTGCAGTGTAAAGTTTGGTGAATCGTAGTGAGAGCAGTAAACGGGTAAGTGAGTGTAGTTTTAGTAATACACTGCCATCTATTGGATAACAGCTGTAGTTCTAAGTAATATGACAATGGTAGTAGTAGTAGTTAAGCCCGTTGTGTTGACACGGCTGCTAAAATGATGTTATTGTAATAGTTTTGCAGTATGCAGCACCTTTAATATAGTCGTAGTTACCTGCCGTGGCTCGAAGCAGGAGTAGGAACGGGATGGTTATTAGGCAGGAAGAGTCTGACACTCTTTCGCCTCACCCAAGGCGGGAGAAACAATTGGATGATTTTCCCCCTAAAAAAAAAAGGGGGGATCATCCAATAAATTCTCCGACGGGCGAGGTGAGAGAGAGTGTCGGACTCTTACTGACCAAAAACCACCCCAATCCTTCTCCTGCTTTTCGATCCGGAGCACCGGTAAACCCGCTAGGTAGTTCGCAGCTCCGGATCAATCTCTGAAAAAAGGTGGTAGTACGTACCTTAATATGCGGCAGCGCCAGCAGGCGTCGTATCTCGTGTATGGCGGCGGCGGTGGCGGGCGTGGCGGCGGCGGGCGCGGGCCCGGCGTGGCGCAGGCGGCTGGCGGCCTCCAGCGCCTGGCGGCAGCGCGCGTAGTACGTACCTTAATATGCGGCAGCGCCAGCAGGCGTCGTATCTCGTGTATGGCGGCGGCGGTGGCGGGCGTGGCGGCGGCGGGCGCGGGCCCGGCGTGGCGCAGGCGGCTGGCGGCCTCCAGCGCCTGGCGGCAGCGCGCGTAGTACGTACCTTAATATGCGGCAGCGCCAGCAGGCGTCGTATCTCGTGTATGGCGGCGGCGGTGGCGGGCGTGGCGGCGGCGGGCGCGGGCCCGGCGTGGCGCAGGCGGCTGGCGGCCTCCAGCGCCTGGCGGCAGCGCGCGTAGTACGTACCTTAATATGCGGCAGCGCCAGCAGGCGTCGTATCTCGTGTATGGCGGCGGCGGTGGCGGGCGTGGCGGCGGCGGGCGCGGGCCCGGCGTGGCGCAGGCGGCTGGCGGCCTCCAGCGCCTGGCGGCAGCGCGCGTAGTACGTACCTTAATATGCGGCAGCGCCAGCAGGCGTCGTATCTCGTGTATGGCGGCGGCGGTGGCGGGCGTGGCGGCGGCGGGCGCGGGCCCGGCGTGGCGCAGGCGGCTGGCGGCCTCCAGCGCCTGGCGGCAGCGCGCGCGGCCCTCCGCCGCCGGCGCGCGCCCGCTCGTCACCACCACCGTGCTCGCTATGCGGTCGTAGATCTGGACCAAACATCAGTAGTCATTAGAACCAGCGCGCGTAGTACGTACCTTAATATCCGCCGCCGGCGCGCGCCCGCTCGTCACCACCACCGTGCTCGCTATGCGGTCGTAGATCTGGACGAAAGAAATTCATCACTCATTAGAACCACGTTTTTACGACGTCTTCAGGAGATCAAAACGTAAAATATGTTTTCAGTTTTGGGCAACTTTAACAGTCCACTGACTGTTAAAGCAAAAGTTTTTTTAACAGTCCACTGACTGTTAAAGCAAAAGTTGAGTACTTACAAAAGTACGTTACGCGCTCGTAAAGTACTCATCTACGCTCTACTGCTAGATTCAGTAGATACTCGTTCTTACCTCCAGAAGAGCTCGTAGTTGCAAATCATCGAGAACGCTGAGAAATAGATCGACATCCATAAGTGTTGGACCATCTTGCAGCACTGCCACATCGTCCAAAGACTCAACAATCAGATTAACAGCTGTAACAAAAACAAACCCTTTAAACTACTACCCTGTAAACATACCCATTTCATAATTATAAAAAAGAAGGATTGCGAAACTATAATATCATTTTATGACAACTAACGCCATCTATTGAGCCAACCCGAAAACCTAGCATTGTCAATAGATGGCGCTCCCTGTCATTAAAACCCGAGTAACAATGAGCGCCATCTAGAGATTGTTTCGAAAAACTATTATTGGTTAGAAATTCTGAAGGGTTTAGTAAAACATGAAGCCCTATTCTAGCGCTGTTATATAATTTGTTAAGGGATGTAGGATAGATGGCGCTGAGAGTATAGAATATGAAAGAGAAACAATTTGTTGAAAACAACTTTAAAAAAGCTTTAAAAAATTATACTATAATTTCCCACATACCTGCAGCATTAGCTTCTTCCAGCATGACGGCGCGGCGTGCAGGCTGTTCCTCGTCCTCTTCATCATCAGCCGCGGCCGCCGCTAATGTAGCCGCGCGAAGCCGACGTCGGCTATTGAACTTCTTTAGTTCCTCCACGGTACCAGCCAAGTGGATACGATTTTGGTGTTCACGATCCTGGATGATTAAGTGTAGATGTTGAACGTATACCAAATGTATCAGTTATACAATTTTAATTTCTTAAATTTTGTTTTACGGGGTCTTACTAAAAATATAACGTGATAGATTAAAGATCATAAAAAGAAAGTGTTTGATATTTATATGTTTTTCAGCATTTATTTAAAGGCGATTTACATTATAGCCATACGAAATAAATGGAAAATAGACAATTTAACATTACATTGTAACAAGTTAAATCGTCGTGTAGTCGGGATATTATCATAGAAACAAGTTAACTACAAAATAAAACTAAAAACAATTACGTACCTTTATCCAACGATGATTGAGAACCTCTTGTATGTTGATTCTTTGAGTATGATCAATGTTTAACATACGCCGCACCAGATCTTTAGCAGCGTCGCTGATATCATCCCATAAAGGTGTGTCCAACTGTAAGTTTATTGTAATTTATTTAAGTAATTAAACGTCTCTTGATATTTATTGTTTATTTTTCAACTGACATTATAAAGTTGTAGGAATTTGATAATAGATGGCGTTATTCATAAGTAATACTTGTCTCCTCACATTAGCCGTGTCAATTTATTCTTATCAAACTGTTAATTATAGCTACTTTTTAATGTTAATCTTTTAAATCTTACCCTCAATCGTCCACGGCAAATAGATTCGAACAGTCGCTCTCTTGTCCCGGTAAAAGGTAAGTAGCCGACCAATAGAACGTGCAACAATATGCCAGCGGCCCATACATCGACTGGTTTGCCGTAAAGCTGGGTGGAAACCACTTCTGGAGCCATGTAATGTGGTGTTCCGATGCGGCCTGAAAGTGGACCTTATTGAGTATGGCTTAAAATACGTTTTTGGTTGTAGAACCTGATGGTACCTTTGGAAATATTAATAATCTTATTTGTAAAGGTACCAACAGATTTCAAAATGTGTTATAATACAATGGAAGGTACATTATCAAGATGACAATGCCAGTGTTAAAATAACGATTGGTTAAAACAAAAAGATCTTGTTCATATTTACTGGTAGCAACTTGCAACTGCGGTATTTTGTGATATAGTTATTGGAAGTGTGTGTTTGACGCTAACTCAGAATGAACGACTGTAAAGACTAAATAAAATATACAAAAGGACACAGATTTGAAATATGTATGAATGTTTAGGGTATTGTTTATTGCGCCCAAGAGACGGCGCTAGTAAGATGTAATTTGACCACAGTTTTCTAACCAATGAGAAAAAGGGCATTAATAAAAAGAACACTGATTTTGAAATATGTATGAATGTTTAGGGTATTGTTTATTGCGCTCAAGAGAGGGCGCTAGTAAGATGTAATTTGACCAAAGTTTTTAACCAATGATAAAAAAGGGCATTAAAAAAAGAAAGAAAGATTTTAAAATATGTTTGAATGTTTAAGGTATTGATTATTGCGCTCAAGAGAGGGCGCTAGTGAGATGTAATTTTACGCACAGTTCTTTAACCAATGAGAGAATAAAGGGCATTAAAAAAAGAAAGAAAGATTTTGAAATATGTATGAATGTTTAGGGCATTGTTTATAGCGCTCAAGAGATGGCGCTAGTGAGATGCAAATTAACCAGTTCTTTAACCAATGAGAAAAAAGGACATTATTAAAAAGAACACTATTTTAAAATATGTTTGAATGTTTAAGGTATTGATTATTGCGCTCAAGAGAGGGCGCTAGTGAGATGTGATTTGACCATAGTTTTTTAACCAATGAGAAAAAAGGGCATTAATAAAAAGAACACTGATTTTGAAATATGTATCAATGTTTAAGGTATTGATTATTGCGCTCAAGAGATGGCGCTAGTAAGATGTAATTTAACCACAGGTCTTTAACCAATGAGAAAAGAGGGCATAGCAGTAGCAAGTTTTCACCGCAGCCAAATTATAAGAAATATTAAGAAACACTCAACGTAAACCAACACCATTGAATTCATCGAAAAATTACGTACATTTTCGACAAGAAGTGTGAAAAGTGCTTCAATAAACTTCATAATACAAGATTTGGTGCACAAATATTGAATAGCGTGAAACTGTATTAATATATTTATCAAAATTTAATTGACTCATTTAGAAAATAGAAGACACAATTATAAATTTTATTTACACATATTTAATACTTATATTTTCATCAATAAGTAACTACTTCAAAGCTCGTGATTGAAGCAAGGGGCAGAATACTGGTATGTGACGTCATTTGTCACGTTGTAACACTACCACAAGCTACGTGAGTGGTATTGAACGATGACGTCATAAGTTCGGAGAACAGTCTAAATTTCAAATATTAGTTGTTTAGGTACAATAAACTAGAATAGGGGAACGATGATCGAATGTGTTATGAACATAAGGTGCCAACGTAAACTGTTAATACTGTGGAAGCGACATGTCTGTCGTACAAGACACATGGTGATATCACTGAATTAGAAGGCGAGACTGGATAGAACAATGCGCGATAAACTTTGCAAATAACGCTAGACGTAAAAACTCTCTCTATATCTATACACATAATGGTATAATTCTAACTGTCAACTGACAGTTGCTACTACAATTAACCATTAAAATTACTAACAATTGATGGATTTGCTTCATATATCTGCAGTAGATTAACAACAGAAGTCTAAAAGGATTTACCATTATATTTTCTCAGTAACTGACATACTCAGCATTACATATTTCCATCAGGGAAAAAAGTTTAGTTTTAAGGACTTTAATATTGTTTTTTTTTTCATAGCATTTTACCGCCACCATTATATCTGTATCACTTAATTATTTCATATTTAAGTTTAATGGCAAGCTAAACCTGTAAACGGTTTAGCTACTTCATTGTAGTATGTACTCATTTTGTATCCTATAATGGAGCTGTCTTTCTCTATCAGGAAAAAAGTCCTACTTATAAAATAAAGGTACTATAAATAAAGGTTACTACTATAAAAACCCTACTTATAAAATAGGGCGAAACGAATTTTTCCTAACAACTTTTCATCAGAGATGAGATTATCACGCATTGTTCCACCCAACCACATTCCTCTAACGCGTGGCAATACAGACACAGTGCTGGTGGCAATCGCACATGTCCATGCAGTTAGGGCACATTCTCCTCGTCTTACCGTACTCGTCAGATTTGAGATACGCTTGGCCCATCGGACCCATTAGCGGGCGAGTGTCCATCACCAGTTCTGTGTAATACAACCTACTGTCATTCACTTTGTTTATTTAGAATGTCTTGTGTCACCTAAACTTGTCGTACAATAGTTTTGTGGGGTTTATAAAATAAAGATAACTTTGTATGGCCATAATATAGATGTAACTCATAAGTAGCACGTAGGTAGTTTTTATATCACAGATTTCTCTATTTCTATAATGATTCTTACATAGAAGGTTGTGACTACTGCCTTATGGCATTGGATTTGGAAGACACTATGTTTTCGAGTAATTTGCCCAACCCGGGAATCGAACCCGAAAGCTTATTATTGAACAAATAGCTACACTTATTATTTATTTATTTTTTTAATAGTGCCTTCCTGGGTGTTTACTCTTGAAACCAATGTCAATGCAATTTCAATAAAATCTCAATAATTATTCAATGTCAAAACTATACAACCCCAATCGTAGCTGTTAAAATAGCATTCAGAGTGTGGAATATAAATCCAAACTCAATACCATTTAATTCATTCAATATCCACGCAATACGGATGCAATGGGCGCTAGTGTTGCAACTCAAGCATACGATATTTCACCATATCAATGTCGATAGATCGAAATCGATTCAAGAGGAAGCACCCTGGTCTAATTGAAATACTCGAGCAACTCAGTAACTTTCTAGTACAAATAGTACCTATTTTAAGTAAATACTACACAGATAGTAGACTTACATGATGTGTAATGTGATCAGTGGTTTAATATTACTTGTGTTGTATGCTTCAATGCTTATTCAAAGGTGAGACTATTGGGGTCAGACAGATGGGATCTTAACCTATGTACATAGCCTAGATTAATAGACATAGCATTGGGATATTGGCTGATGTAGCTAATGTCACAAAATAATTTAATGGCTGCCGTGGCCTATCAATATTATTATAATTATCCTTCAATCATCAACTAGCTATTATGCTATTACACTACATTGGATTTTACATGCATCAATATTCTGTAATTAGTAATAAAATATCATTGAGAAAATTAACCCAGAAGATCTACATATATTTACTAGAAACTGAGTGAGAAATCGTAAAAGCATACCTATAACCACCTAAATAAAGTCGAAAATTGCCAAACAGAACTACCTATACCTATATGACATGTATAATAAAGAAAATAATATGACTAAGTACTAAAAGAAAATCCAAACCAACTAGCACCATTCATAGAAAATTAAACTCTAACGCAGTCTCAACATAGCACAAAATTCAGAAACAAAATAATTCTACATATCATACCGGGTTGAACTCGATTAGCAGTTGGTGTAGGCAGTTGGGCAGCTACACCGAAGCCTCCAAGTTTGACAGGAGCGCAGTTGTCTCGACCGGCGAGCAGTACACAGTGAGGTCTGACGTCACGGTGCACGATATCATTCTCATGGCAGTAGCGGAGAGCTTCCAGGATCTGACGCATGTAGTGACTGGAAAAAAAAACACAATTTGAGTTTTTAAAGCATAGTGATAGATGCTGGTTTGTGATAGAAGAATGCACTTGGCATAAGCTTAATTTAACTGACATCCAACTTGAGTAGGGCTAAAAGAAGTATTTTCCAAAAAGTACAAAACAGTCCTCCGATAAAAAATATCTATCATAAATTATTTTTCATCTAAAATTCTAAATGACAGATAACTTAATGCTATTACTATACGGTATATGGATTGTTTATTGTTGATATTCTTGAACAAATGCAACTTACCAAGCGACAGCTTCACTGTAGACAAATCCAGCGGTGGCTCTGCGTACCACTTCAAAGCAGAGATCCGAACCATCCATACTGAAAATAAAACACATTGTTTATGTATTAATTTATTCCCCATAACACAATCAATATAAAATAACACAATATCAGGTATATATTATTTCTTTTTGTACATATAACTTACTATTCAAACACCATGTAGAGCATTCCTTCGGAGCTGTATGTCTCCAGCAGCTCTACAATATGCGGGTGCTTTAACATATGGCATATTGTTGCTTCACGTTTCAAATCTGAAAAATATAGTAGAATATTTTTGAACAACATTAACTTAACTTCTAAACAAATCCTCTTCATTCTGTGTTTTCTTAATTTTTTAATAAATTACTTAGGTCCCTATAGCATTAAATCTCAATTTATTAGATAACGCTATTCAAACTATTAACTAGTTATTATGACTCAGTATTTTAATCATCAGTATGTTCTCATCCACTACTGGATGAACACATACCTATCCAATGGCACACCAGCTCGATCTTCAGTTCTATGCATCCAACCACAATAACATCATCCATCCAGTATTTTAATACAGACATACATATGTACATATATACCTTCACGCCTGTCTCCCATTGGAGAAGGCTATGGTAAATCAACTTTGGATTCTTACATCTTTCGCTTGATCAACAGTCATCTATCTTTTCATGTATGCTCATCCGTTAAGGGTACTTTTAATTAATAACAAAATAATTTATCAGGTACAGTTCAGACAGAAGTTGGTCACAGAACCTAATTTAATAGTAATCATCAGTCTGGTAGAGTCCTAATAACATGTCATGTGCCAACCAACTACACCTTATTACTAAAAAGTTACTCTATTGATACATTTCTAATACTTGTTTTCATTACTGATAACTATACCATTTAAATAAATAAAGAGATCTTACCAGCCGTGCTAAGACCCGGGCTAGCGGTGAAGCGAGCCACATCAACAATCTTCACAGCAAACTGCTGGCTTGTTTGTCGATGGACACAGCGACGGACCAAACTGAATGGTCCCCTAAAAACAGAATTTGATTGCTTGTATTTTCTTTAAAACCGAACTGCTATGTATTATAAGTAATAGGTGTTAGTTTTGCTTATGACTTTTTTGGGGATTGAATATGGAGAAACATACTTTATAACTCTAATTTGAAAACGGGAAGCAACATAGTTGGATATTATAAAATTAAAACTAACTATGTAATCCATAAAATGTTTAAATATAGTCAGAAAGACGTAACCAACCATAATCTTAAATAAATAATAACAACATGTAGTTATTGACTGAGTAACTATTAAGATTTGTACTACTGTAGGAACAGAAATATTGTGTTTCCAACAGCCTATTGTTATATTGTTTGCCTAGTAAATACATATTTTATAATTCTGAGGCATGGTTGTATGATTAATTTATTATGTTATTATTGCACTCTTTTCACTAGTCTCACTAATAAATAAAATTGAAGTGTCTGTTTGTAATATTGAAAGAACCGAATTTTACTACATGCATATGAATACACACATGGTAAATAACACCAAAATAACATATTATGTATATACTAGCTAATCTCTGAAATGGCTGGACCAATTTTGATGGGACTTTTATTGGCAGGTAGCTGGTGTACTAAGCAGTTAACTTAGGCTATTTTTACTTTAAAACACATATTTTATTTCAGAAGTTATTATTCTAAAGGGACAGAGTCATAGGCAACAGCTAGTTCATAAATATTATGGAAAAAATTGACAATATTATTACTAGCCATACTATCGCAGAACACAATATAATTTACCTACAATAAGTCATGAAGTATTGAATTTCAAACACTGACAATATGTATCAGTTATTTTGTACCACTTTCCAATGAGTACCAATATATAAATTATGTATGAGCTATCAAGTGTGAATTTCGTCCAATTTACAATTTGATTGGTGTGCCGAATATTAATAGTAAAAGCGTACTGTAATTAGACTGACACATAGATATTTTAAACAAATATTCAAACATCATTACTATTTAATGCTTTTAGAAAAAATATACTTTGTACACTACATAATATCAATAATTGAAAACATCCCCAGTTATTTTGAAATTGTTTAAAAAGAGGTTTTATTATCATATTTAATATAGAGAATTAGATATAACAGAGAGTTAGCTACAATCGTGGGTATATATTCTAATTTAATAACTAGTTAACTATTTCAGCATTTAATTATGACTAAATAATATTAACTGGACTGCTTTCTTTGCTAAAATTAACTAGTAAGTAACTAGGAAAAGAAATTGAATAACCAATAGAGTTGCAATGATAATATAATCATATTGAATTCTCTAGTATTATCTCATAGATTACATTGTTAATATCTCAATATTAAATCTACCTACATATTCTTATTAGAAATTACATTTAGAAACAATATTTTTGAGATAATCTTTATAATAGATAAAGGCTATCTATTGCCTGCTTAAAAAGATTACTAAAATTGTAATAAAAATGAGGATGATAGTTTTATTGCTGTTTGAGCTCGTTCATAAATTCTCTATTGTTTATACCTGTCTCACATTAATTGTTATCTAAGCAAACACTTCAACGTTATTGCAATGTAAACAGAGGAACATTCCAAAACATTAATTCATTTTGAAGCATATCTAATGTGATGAGTTTGTTGTAGAAAAAAATTGTTAACTACAATTCCAATAAGATTCGAATTGGAATTTTTAATTAGAATAAACTTATTGGTTTAACATTAATAAATTCGGATTTTAAAATTAAGAATAGTTAAAAGTTTACTAAATTCGAAAATGTGTAATAGTAACTATCTAATTTCCTTCTCAATAATATGTTTCTTATATTCGAAAAAAATAAGTTTACATTTAAATAGGAACCTTGTAAACGTCGAAGGTTTTACTACAATGTTTATTTGTAGCGAGACACGTTCGTAGTTTTACGCAGGGTGTAAAAAAATAACCAATAGATATTACGGGGGAGTGCGAATGCACGTCGCACGTTACTTTAACACGAAATAATTTGCAATATTTACTTACTTGCCAATGATCTCACACAATTCGTACACATCGTCGAAAAGCACTTCGTCCTCAGCCATTTTTCACACAAACACTGTTCGCTATGTTTCAGAAAATATTAATAAATATCATTTTAAACACAGCCTACGATCGGGCCGAGCAGTGGTTACGCCCTGGCAATATTCGCACCTTTAAAGAGAGCACTTAATATTAAATGAACACCAAATGATATTTCAGTAGGAAGTCTTGTACTTCAAAATGTAATAGGATAAAAATTTTCCAAGAAGAAAAATGTTTTTTACACAGTAAAATGAACTCATTCGCGAAATTTTCCAATAAGATTTGTATACCACACTATTAAATAACACTTACAAGGTGAAAATAGTAAATAATAACACAATAGGTGCAGGTAGGTAAATATTAGCAAAACGTGTAATTATGGTTTAAAATTATAATTATTTCACAAAATATTCTTTTTATTTACTTTTGACATTCTGAGGGTTGCAAATGTCCTGAATGAAGTTGGCAACGGAGTAAACGCGAAGAACTGATTGCCAGGTAAGAAAAATTAAAACCTACTATTTTAATTTTTTATTGTTTTCATTTTGATACACATATTATTTTCTATGTAATGTAACTTTGTGTAGTTTGTCTTATTTTTTTTATAAATATAAGTAAATAATTTTATTGTTATTATTTGTCACCATTGTCCCACTGCGAGGCAAATGGTTCCCGACACTTCTTCCGATTTTGTTTGTGTAACGTCTTTTGCAGCCAATCATTGACGTAGATGTCGAGTGCGTCCAGCTATCTCCTTTAGGGCATGTAATTTTGAATGTCTAGACTTAGCTTTATAGAATGTAAACTTGTGATGTTGTTAGTTGCACTCTAAAGTTAATTTTGTCTAGGTATAATTCTCTTATACTTTAGATAATTATGGTGGATATCTTATATTTTGGGATTGAGTTAAACTGGCCAGCATAAAACTTATAATAAAATTGCATCAGGCTGTCTATAGTTGTTTTATTTTAGACAGTCTTAAATCCAAACATGGCGTGGCCAAATCCAAGATCGGTTCCCTCCAAGATCCATATTTCTGATAATTCTATCATGAAGTAATACACACTATGCAATATAGAGATGAATAAAAATTGTTAAATATGCATGAATATTACGATTTGAGTAACGATATATGTACGTTGAAACGTAGTTTCGTTTCTACCATACGATTTTTTTTCGTGCCTTACGTAAAATAATACTTAAGGCGCATTTGCATTAGTCGGTTAGACCGTATTCGGCTGCAGGCTGTATTCGGTAACCAACTAATATAAACAGGTATTCGTTTGGCCGTATTAATTCGGTTTCTGTTAAACCGAATGCGGCCGCCGCCTTCGGTGACCGACTTACGACCGACCTTATGTAAACGCGCCATTAGTTTGCCTGTATGAATGATGATTTGCTATTTTTTTTTAATAAATAAGCATTTCGGAGGTAATAGTAGTTTTATTAACTAAAATAGTCGTACATTCAATAAATAAAATGTTTATAGTTTTTATAATGATTTATCTTAATGTTTTTCACTCACAACTCCTTTCGTACAAATATTGTGAACCATTGATGACACTTTTTCAATTTACTAAAAACTTAATAGCTAAGTCTTTACAATATTATAATAATTATTAACATAGAATTTACCTAGGATTTGAATACAAAATGAAAAGCTGTTATTCATCTTGAATGTAAAGTAAATGACGAACACGAATGAAATGTAATAAAAAAATAGTCAATGTTATACTTAAAATATAATACAATGTTTAATACAAATTAATTATGTCCTTCACAGTTTAATGCTGTGGAATTACTAACTCTTCTTTTAAAATATTCACACCCAGGGACAGTCACAGTAAGTTCTGAATCTGGCGATTTGAGACGTGGCGTTGAATTCACATTCACCTTATAAATACACCGGTAGTTCAACTCATATATTTCGAAGGTCGTATCCTGTAAACAAAATAAAATAATATTTATAAACTATTTTACAAAAAAAAACCTATCCTACCAAAATAGTAGTTATTTGACTCGCATGGCAACATAAAATTTTACCGCACTTTTAATTCGTTACTAACTTCATGCTGTTCCCGAAAATTTGGAAATTGCGCAGAAATTATTATATTTTTTTTTCTATTCTATTGACTATTTACCTCAGTAATTGCAGTTAGCCCTTCTCTGCGTGTCTTTTTGGGGTTGGTGCACTTAATTGCTTTCCAATGAACGTAATACCTGCAACCAGAAAAATATTACCTACCTTTAAAAACTGTTGAAAATTATTGAATTCAGGTACCCACCTATCTACCTACATTATTGTTTCATAACTAATTATTTAGTACGTACATAGGTACTGGAAATTAATGTAATAACGGTTCCTATTAGATTTATTCTTATTGGAATTTTACTTACCTTACTAGGTACTTTACCTACTACCCACCTATCTACCTGCCTTAATTGAAATAAATACTTACGACTCACTTAGTTGAATTATTCGAGAAAATATTTACTCAGGTACTACTTTTAAATCACATCGGGACTCATAATGCGTGGCGGCGACGACGTCACACAGCCAACTGAATTTATAAGAGCCCCAGTGAAACTTGAAACTTGTAGAGCTTTCCTTGAATAGGTAGGTGGTTCAAGTGTGCAAGTTGGCAAGGTACAGGTAAGTACAAGGCACTAATACAGATCTGGGTACTTAGCAGGTATCGATAATCCTACTACTGGTTTTAGAGGTATTATGTACGTATACATAGGTACCCATTAGGTACCTAAGTACATGTCTAGCTGTCTAATTTATATGAAGAATACATATTATATTTAATTATTATGTTATCGGCTTACTCACGAAACTTTTTGACGAGGAATTCGACTAGTTTCAACCTACAATTTAATTTTATAGCAGCGCGATAATCACTGCGTCGTTTATCGCGGAATATTGCTCATAAATATGAGCCTCTAACATGGCTTAAAACTAATCGAGTTCCTCAACAAACAGTTACGTGAGTAAGCCGATAACATAATAAATAATTAATTTAGTATGTCTCACGAAATTTATCATAAGAGTATTCTTATGATAAATTCTCTTTTATTACCCATCTACATAAAGAAAAATAAAATATTGGAATAATTCATCCTCCATCTTCAAGTTAGACAGGTAGGTACCTATTATGCATTTTGTTTGTTAGAAATATTACCTTCCGGGCTGCTCGTAAACACTAGGGAGAGGTTGCCAGGCGATTCTAGCCTTTATTTTATTATTGTACCATACAATTTTGAGTAAACTAAGACCTTTTATCTTTTTATTGTCACGTTTTTGAAGTGGTTCTGGAGGTGACTCTGAAAGAAAATAACAATTATCATTAAAAATCCGTTTTGTACCAGATGTGCACAAACAAATAAGTGTCTTAAGTGTGGAAAAGCCATGCTTCGGCATGAATGTGCCGATTTGAACGGAGTGATACCACAGCTTCCCAGAAAACTGACTTGAAACAACGTTTACGTTGTGTGAGTGAGGTTACCGGACGCCCAATTACCCCCCTTCCCCATCTTTCCGATTTCCCAAACAACCCTTAAATTCCTAACCCCAAAAGGCCGGAAACGTACTTGTAACGCCCCTGGTATTTCGGGTGTCGGGCGATTGCTTACCATCAGGTGATCCGTCCGCTCGTTTGCCGGCTTATAAAATAATAAAATAAAAAATTAAATCGTTCCTCGCTTGGTATGAACTTTCAATAGACAATCGTAAGTAGGTACAACTGTTAATTTTCTTTCGTTTCCTTATTTCTACATTAGTTGCCACGCAATAGTATTGTAAATTATTAAAAGGAAATGATTCCAACAAGTAGGATTTCTTGTATTGTATAAGTATTGTACTTATATATTTTTATAGATTCCGGGACGTTGTCGTTTTTATTAAAATGTTCATAATCTATATATATGTTACGGTAAATCTGATTAATTGAAAATTATTAATAATTTTACAGAATTATTAATAATAACCACACGTTTTGGTAAATGTGAATAATTGATCAAATTTTATCACTTTTAGTTGTGATTATTAATAATTCACGACACATATTGGTGAAAGTAATAAATTAAATATAAACCCTATGTTTTTTGACCAGCATGTATTTATTTATAATATTAAACACAGTCTTACGATTATATTAATTAAAGATCACACAAACAAGGTTACTTGTACTTGCTTTAAACCGAAAGGACAACAAATTCACATATTCTGCGCGTAAGTGCGGGTCTGCGGACGGCGAGTAGGGGTAGCTCGCCGCCCGACCAGAACTAAACCCGTGCGTGCGGCGCGTCGAGTTCTGCACGCGCCTCAAAGAGCCATCAGATCACCACAGATGGGGCCCAGTAAGGCTGATGCCTGATCCGGAGCTGCGGACTACCTAGCGGGTTTACCGGGGCTCAAGCTCGGAAAGCGGGAGTAGGAACAGGGTGGTTTTTAGTTAGTAAAAGTCTGACACTCCCTCTCGCCTCGCCAAAA
Organism: Spodoptera frugiperda; assembly: GCF_023101765.2. Lineage (NCBI taxonomy): Eukaryota > Metazoa > Arthropoda > Insecta > Lepidoptera > Noctuidae > Spodoptera > Spodoptera frugiperda. Next base: position 3,479,459 of record NC_064241.1, read on the forward strand.
AGGGCACATTTATCACAAAATTAACAATAAAATTCTTTTAAAAATCTAATCTACCATCAAACTTATGCAAAAAAGTCTATCGTGGTACATAAAATTGTAACAAAAATAAAATTAAACAATTATTGTTTCATTAACAAAATCAACACGAATCCTAAAAGCAATCATCAATAATCATATTTGGTTTGCCTGTAAATTTTCTGTAGCACCTATAAATGCATCAAATCAAAATTTTAAAAGTATTATCATAGAATTCAACAAATATTTGTTGTGTAAGAACAATAAATTGGAATAAAAATAACATCTTGGCAACTTATTACATTTATCACTACTAGGGTAAAATTATTAATAATAAGCGACAAATGTGATTAATTTATCACTTTTACCTCGAGTTTCGGTAATTATTAATAATAGTAGATAATTATTAATAATTTTCAATTATTCACTCTTACCGTAACATATATAAAACTCTTCCGTTACTGAGTGACTGACTGACAGACAACGCACAGTCGAAACTACTGGTCGTAAACAGCTGAAATTTGGAATGTAGGTTCCTTGGGATATGTAGGGAAGCACTAAGAAAGGATTTTTGGAAATTCAACCCCCAAGGGGGGGAAAGGGGTAAAAACGTTTCTATGAAAAATCTTATTCCTTGGGTTTATAAACTTGAAACTTGGCATGAACACGTACATAGGCAAGTAAATATGTTTGACATTATAAGTTTTTTCAAACTACCCTCCAATCGTGATTTAGGGGTGCGATTGGGTGACTGATTTATTAACGCACAGCCGAAACCGCTCGGTATAGGAGTCTGAGATTTTGAATAGAGGTTCCTTTAGTAACATAAGTGAGCACTAAGAAGAGATTTTTGAAATGACAACCCCCAAGGGGGGGAAACGGGATAAACTGAGCCGGGGCTGCGGGAAAGTTCTAACGAGATACCGTGGCCCCGGAACGCAAAGGGCAACTGAAGGAACGAGGTGGGTTTTAGTCAGTAAAAGTCTGACACTCCCTTCCGTTCCACCCAGAGCGGGAGAGGTCATTTGATGATTTCCCATCCTTAAAAAAAAGACTTTGTATGACAACTTTCAGTCGTCTCTTTAACATACATAATAACATACATAATTATGTACATACATGCATAACATTAATAACATCACGCCTTTAAATCCCTATTTTGTGTTACACGTGGGCGAAGCCGCGGGCGGAAAGCTAGTTTCGTATAAAAATAAGCTATTGGTTAATGAAACAATACGGTAGATGACTAATTTTTATTTTCTAACGGAAACATACTTTCGAAGTATATTGATTTGAAATGTTGCGTGACGTACGTTTCATACGTAGAAATAATTTTAACTAATTATTGTTATCTTTTAATTATGACAAAATAAAAAAATACGTGCCCAATATTTTTTCATTACCAAACTGATGGACTAAATAGATTTTTAATTTTCATATCCCGTCATCATCCCTATTCTGATAGTTAGATAGAAATCTACGTAAACATAAGCTGTACAGATATTCGGTTCTAAATTCTAAGCTTTCCAGCAAGCAACGTTCTTTACGTCTGTAGGGTTCACTTCGATCTGCTTTATCCGTTCCAATTTGTAATTCAACGACGGAATGTCTAGCTAAATTATTTAGATGTTTCGCCCGTAGAGCACTTCGTTACCCACTACAACCGTTGGAGCGATAGAACTAGGTCGTTCCTGACACGTTTCACGAATCACGATTAAATTTTTAATATTTTCACCGGAGGCAATTTTTCGTAACTGGCTCGTTCAGTGTAGATGGTAGATGGTTGTGCGGCTTTATTTTGGGAAAATGTTCTAACAAAGTCTGCAATATAAAGTTTAACAGCGGGTCTTTTGAAGAATGAAGTGCACCTATAAGTTAGTTTATGTTAAAGGCAGAGCCACGGCAGACCGAACGGTATTGATACATTTTGCTTTAATGAAAGTGCACGAAGCTTCAATTAAGCCAGTACCTGAAAGACCCTATTATAATTCAGCAGATCGTCAGTTCTTTTTCAGCCAAAAGAATCAGCATGGGGGTCCAAATGATGAGTTGACAGATTATCGCTAAGTACCTTATCCTGTATGTTTGTTTGATTGCAATATAAGTTAAGTTAAGGGACAAGACTATCGCCAAAGTTCATAAAACTCAAAATAAAATAGTTACCAAAACGACCCGCAGAAGTAGTGTTGTAGAATATTGATGCCTTGTCACTGCGGAGTTTACCAAGACCAAACTGACTGATCGTTTGTACTTGTAAAAAGTACATCGAGTTTGGCTGCAAGTCCTTGATTTCAATGAAATTTTGGTCCTGAAAACAAGAAAGATATTTACCCATATTTAAGTGTTTTCTAAGGTCTTCTCGAACAAGTACTTTTTAACGGTGATTCTCATTTCTATTCTCACCCTTTTTCAAAATACCACCTCTTCTTATTAAGTCCAAACTAAGTCAGTACCGTACCACTTCATTATTTAAACTTCTCTCTAAAACTCAACATTTGGTGTGGAATAAGCTAGTTCCTGTTTGCAATCTTAATCTTTTGGCAATGATTTTAAAGTTTATTTTACCTTGGGCACCGTTTGATGGTTGACCAGCACTGAGTCCAGTTCTCCTCCCAAGCCCTTAACACGTCTACTCCAGAAGACTTTGTATCGCAGTACTGGCAGGTCTGAATGTGGCTCCTTCCATTCCAATCTCACAGTGACGGTGCCTAAAATAAGAAAAAAACTATTGTTTTAACTATGAAGGAGAACAATACCCTTACCAGCCGGCTCGAATAAACCAACCAATCAGAGCGCCGAACGCGTTCTCGTTTCTGTTACTTTAAACGTAAAGCAAACTCATACTAAGGGTTCAGAGGGTGAACCGAGAGAGCTTTGTCTTACTAAGCTTAGAATACCGATAATAACTATCAAAACTTTAGAATATGCCTCATAAACTCAAACTCCAACAGTTAACACCATTTTATGAGCGACGCAGTTTATGTCCCTAACTTTACGTATGTAGGTAGTTGTTAAGTTACCTGTACATAAATAGGTGCGTGAATCTGTCTCGCCCAGTGTGTCATATCGGTCAAATTGTATCCAAATTTAGGATATCCCCATATCATCGTGTTCAATCTTACGGTTTATTAATTATCCATTCTTGCGAGTGGAGTAATTTAAAAATGGGTAATCGTCTACTATGAAGCAAAAATATCTTTTTATGGAACGTCTAGCTAAATTATATTGTCCTGACTAGTGCCACTACTAAACTGCCTACTGACTATTAGTTATTTTTACTTTCTAGGCATTTAGTATAGGTATCCCTCTAAACATTAGTAAAATTAAATTTTAAACAAAACTTAAAGATGTAGTCGACTATATGCGACTACAGCGCCACTCAGCATAAAATAGACTCACCATTATTTTCTCTTACAGGACGCACTCTAAGTTTCTTCGGGGATGGAGGAGGACGTGGTCCTCGGCGTGGTGTGAATGGAGAACTAGGAGCTGAAAATCCTCTCGTGCCCGAAGAACTGACGGCTGCAACTCGGAACCGGTACCAACGACCCGGTTTCAGAGCATTTCGTAACGATACTTTGGTTCTGCAGAAAAAGTATTTATATTTATATTTTCTTATCATAGATATAACTTTTTCGTGACTCAAAGAGCCATCAGACCACCACAGATGAGGCACAGTAGGGCTGATGCCGACCCGGAGTTGCGGACTGTCTAGTGGGTTACCGGGGCTATGGCTCGAAAAGATGGTAAATGGCCTTTCAAAAAAATGGTATAAATTTTTAAGGTAACTTTGGAAAGGCCTTAATATCACCCTGGTAGAGGCTTCTCATTTATGCCGAAATATGACTCTCCAACGGGTGAATCATTAAACATAGTTAATACTTAAAGTTATCTTTCATCTATTCAGACTGAAACTGTTAACAAAATAATGTAAACTTCGACCCAAAAGTACCCAAGCCCGTACCATTGTCCTACACAAACATTTATATTAAAACTTCACATCAGTAAAGCGAGCAACGAACAGAATAATGTTATCATAACATTACAAAGACAAAGCTTCTTGATTAAATAATAAAAACTAAAATGGAAAGTCTAAGGAAACATTTTTATTTTTAATTTCTCTTTGTGTATTGTTCGAGTGTTTCCTAGTTTCCTATTTGCTACTAATTGGCTATATACATCACTTTTTATTATTGGTAGGTACTAAAATCACTGACAATACAACCAGGGTATGCTTGTAACTATTCTTTTCGTGAGAACTTTAATCGATTGTTAAATAATAGACGATTTCACTTCAATGCTCTGTGGAATTTTGTTAATACATAGGAAAAAGGAAAATTGATACACTTATCGTGATTTTATTATAAGTACTCAGAAAGTTTGAGTTAATAATATTTTAGTATAAATGCACGATTGAAAATAAGTGAAGAAGAATTTTGAGAGCTATGCTTCGGCATGCATGCATGCCGGCCGGCTCGACGGAGTGATCCGGCGGCCTCACAGAAAACCAATGTGTAACAACGCTTGCATTATGTTTCGTTGTGTAAGTGAAGTTACTGGAGGCCGAATTACCCCTTTCACAATCTTCCCAATCCCCGACTACCCAAAAACCCTTAAATTACACATACCGGTGGCGGCAATTGCTTACCATCAGGTAATCCGTCTCGTTTACTGGCTTAACGGTATCAGAAAACGGTACGTACGCAAATAAATCAAGTTTTTTTAATACATTCGTGAATTTACGGCAATAAAAATACTCATGCGTGGTCAGTTAGGCCACAGTCGTTACGTGATTGTTATATTTTCATTAAGTAACTTATCTAGGCTATTGTAAGTGCTGTAAACTAGATTTTGTTCATACATAATACAAATGGCTGGTTGATTACTTTCTACGTTGTTACGCTGTAACATTACGTTGGATAATTTATTTTTATACCTAGTAGCTAGCTCACAAAAAATATATTTACGAGGTAAAATCTTTCTTGTACTGCGTTTAGGGAATAAAGGCGAAGGTTTGTGAAGTTTTAAATCTTATCAAGGAAAAATATACTTTGATATAAGCAGGTAAATTCGCATGAAGATCAGTACATGTACTGAACGATTAGCATGCATTTTTCATGTTAGATATTGTATGCTGAAGTAAATATTATAAAAACACGCTGAATATTCGACTCATCATCATCAGCACTTGTCCAGCTTTTGCTGAGGAATCTCCTCTCTAAGAATATCAAAGGTTAAACATAAACTAGCTAAAAGATGACGATTCCATAAAAGTGAACAATTAAAAGTAAAAAGCTTAAAACTCATCGTCCCTAACACAGGTCCCTAATAATATGTGATATAGCCTAACTTTCAAAGATATTGGTGTCGATTTAAAGTAGACTCTCTACGAAAATATTTATTCTTTGTTTACGAGAACAATGGATATTTTATGAAGTTTCTTTACTTTATATGTGAAATCATCCTACACCTCTGTTTGATGTTTTGCCCTTTTGATTTATCCCAGACTTGTTTCATCTGCCTCTAAATTTATTCATTTTGGACTTCTTATTAAAAAACTTACTTATTCGTTCTCAATAGTAAACTCCATTCTCCAAGTCTCATCTCTTCGTACTTCGGTCCCAGATGGTGTTGCTCCTCTAGCACGTAGAAGACAGGTCCAGGAACCGCTCTTGCTGCATCCCCCACTCCATCCGACCATCTGATCACTACAGACCTCTTTTTCTCTTTAGGCTCCTCAATCGTGGGTAATGCTGGGAGACCTGTTTCCAAAAATTATATTAGCACATCTTAATCATATTATTATAAAACGTCTACTGACTTTCAGAATCTAGATGCAATATTAAAATCTTACTTTTGGGTTAAATTAAAATCAATGGCTAAAGAATCGTGTGTGCTCAAGATCATCCCTTGTTATATGAACCCAAAATATTCTATTTATAGCAAAATAATCCGACTTACGGCTGGGTCGATGACGATAATAAAGTGAGACTTTACTCATAAAAGGTGAAGCAAAAAGTATATATTTTAGGGTGGTATATTTTAGACCTAAAGCGGTTTCACTTGAAAAGGCTAAAAATAAATAAACTCTCAAAACTTGATTGACGTAACAAAGGATTCTCAATTTTAGTTCAACTTACTTCACTTCTAAAGTACTTTAGAAACTTTGTTAAAGTATTTGATGTATGTACCTGTTAGAAGCTTTCTTTTTTATTGAGACTACAAACCTATACCTAATTACTTCAGGAGATTTAAGAGCCCATTAATATGACATGATAATTTTGTTAATCAAGTAGATTGATACCATCTAATAGGATTTCTGTCATGAATTCAGTCAGCACCTTACTGACAAAAAAGCAAGCAAAATTAACCTGGTACAGTCAGAAGGTCGATAGGTTCACTGCAAGTGGACCCGCAGGAATGGCGGCAGCATCGTTGCGTGCCATCGCATTGTGAGTCGGCGTTGCATGCTTCCACACAAGCAGCCTCCCACTTCGGCGAGTCAGATATTGGACACGTCCCTGGTTTATTCTCGTTCAAACGGCATTGTGATTTGCACTGTGAAAAATATTTTCTGTTAAGCCAATTGAGTTGAGTGACAAAGAAATGAAGGAAAAAGTTGTAATTTACAAAAGTTTTCAAAATTTCAAATGCAACTTGAATATCTGCATTGACATTGGTCATGGTACATGACTAATCCCAATTCCAAGACAGATCGATATATTAGGCGGGTGTCAGCAATCAGTCTTATAACGACTTTCATAGATTACTTGCAGTGTATTCTTAAATTACTCCTCGACCAGACAGCATTGTTTGACAAGAAGGAGCATTTGTTCAGTTTTTTCTGCCCTGTCTGGAAGTATTATAATATTTGCTTGTAATGTAGACACAGGTCTCGCCATGTTGTGAATAGGGGCATTCATTTAGACAAGTTCTGTTACTTCAGACTCATTAGTAACTTTAGACCATTAGCGCGTACACAATAGTTACAAAATAACTATTCCTTTGAAGTGCAGTGAATCACGACTGGGATGTTAATTTCTATGGGTATGCAGATTTTTCACACCACTGACTTTCCTATTTTGTTGAATCTAATTGGAAAGGTCTGGATCAGTCGTTAAATGAAATAGTTGTGTTAGTATTTTTGGTTTTATGTTTCATTTTATCTTGCCTTCGTGTACATATTTAATAATTCAACGTATGAATGTAATCAAAACTTCTCAATCTCGAGCTTTATTTTTGCTTTTACGATATGTCGTAAACATACAAGAAGCGAAGTAGAAATGTCTGGGCTTTTGCCCAGATGAAAAAATCTAGCTTAGGATCGAAGCTCGTTAACTGCCGACGTATGTCGCGATCAAAATGCGATTGTCTTGTGTCACTACAACTCCTCGGACACAATTTTTTCTCGTGACACAATCCGGTATAATTTCTTTTTGCGGTTCTTGAATTAGCACAATGCGCCCCTTTAGGCTTGATCCTGTTGTGCACAAGTTACATAACTCATTCTGTGGCCGCAGAATTATTGTTGCTAACTACACGATGCAATCTTGATTGTATTTCATTTTACGTTCTTTTACATTTTTTGTATTGTGTTTATGTCTGTTCTGAGAACTTGTTAAGTCGTGATCGCAGTGACAGCTATCTTGGTAAACATTTTTTATTTAAGATCTAGCGTAAAGTGTTCTGTGTTCTGCGCGTAGCGTATTTTTTGTGGATCGAGTTGAGCATGCAATCGAGTCTCAATAGTTCTTTCATCACTGGGCTCATTGAACTTTGCCGGTGTACCTATGACATTTTCGGGTACTCTATCCTTTGTTGTTCTGATATGATCTGGGTTTCCCCTAATTCGTTCATGATCATTGTTTATTGCGGATTTCCTTAGTTTTTTCGATAATAAGTAGCTTTGGATAAGTGACAAATTAATTTTACACTACAATACTAATTAATAAACAGGAATTTCAAGCTACACGTTGTAGGATCAATTTAAATAGTACTTAGGTATACTGTAAAAAAACCTGATACAAATTAACAATGTCAATAGGTATTTTAAGGTTGTCTATAACCGGCTGATTAATAAAAAATGCTCGTACCTATATAAAGCGTAATAGAAAGATCAGAATTTGAATTTAAAATTGTTTCATAAAATTCTACGTTAATCGTATGGAAAAAGCAAATTACCCCAGAAACACCCCTTGTAATAAGGGGTGTGCAACGAGTCTGGAAGATACCTATTTTTAAGGAACTGTTGAAAATTCCGATTCGATCGTTATTCTTATATATTATTATTGCATATTTTCTATTACATTACGCTCCTCAAGCAATTTAAGATGTACCAATTATTTAGGCTGGAAGATACTTATTTTTATTAGGGACTTTGAATTCTGATTCGTTCATCATTGACACTTCATCGTTAACGGGTACATTTCTCTATTACGTTATTATAGCACATCAAGTAATTCAAGATGCGTCAATAATTTAATTTCGTCGCTCTCTATTACCATGGAACTTACAACATAATATAAGGTTCACAGTTGTATGCAGTTATGAATGAAGGGGAATAAAATTATTGATATTATGTAAATAGATTTTGGTACTTACTAAAGGTTTATCTTCTTTATTTAAATCGATACACTTGAGATCACATCTGATCTTGTACAATGAATTGCCTTGCGACTTCGAGTACCTCCTCGATCTTGACAGGACCATCGGCATCAAAGACACTGCCATTAACATCACTAGCACTTTCGTATACATCTTGATTGTTTTTAGTTTATCACTAGACATATATTCTTCTTTAGTTATACGTTTAACATCTGAAAATACACGTGTTTCTATTACTTTCACTGGTTATGTTTCAAATGCTAGAAGATCTAGAGTTTGCTTGTTATGTTTTGTTTTTTATGGTCAACGAGAAAGTTTGATTACATGTATACTCGTAAATCAAACAGTTGGATCATTGTTTTCTAATATTCCGTCTATAAAATGTAATTTAGTTTATAGGCACATAAAATCAATGATTAAAATCAAATCAAGTATTTTTTCTGTCGAAAATATTTCTTTGGAATGGCTTAACCCCGCCCAATTTTTGATTAGATCGTTATTATAATTTGACTTTTTTATGATAGCTGACGTCAATCAAGCGTTAAGAGTGAATGATATCCCTTGAACTTTAAAAAAATGAACGTTTGCTGAACAATAATGATCTTTGTTTACAAGAAAAACGTATCAAAATGAAATACGTTTTAGGAGATAAGCACACGCACATTCCAACAAGTGATACGCTACACTGTAACAACGATTGCTTTGAAAGTGCGAAATTAAACTACGATTGGTCTTTATTATAAGCAGAATTAAGTATGCACATATGTACCATCAAGAACCGTTTAAAACTCCGAAAGCACACCAACAAACCACAATTAAACTTCAGTGAATGACATCAATGTTCCCAAGCAGACTCATTTTTATATCAAGATCCATCCCTACACCAGTAAATGATACAATAACAATGCACCAACTGTTTATTAACATAAAGTAAAAGTAAATCAATTGAACGAGAGTTCCCATCCAATTACCTACGCTAAAACAAAACAAAACACTGCAGAATCGATATCCACCTCAGCAAATCGATCATCTATACGAGAATCGATTAAAACCGTAACATTTCGAGTCCTTCCGAACTTGTGTCATCGACCTCAGGGGTTTTTGGAAAATACATTTGCAGTTCGCGAGTGTATCGTTTGAAATGCGCGGTAACACTGGCTGGCGTGCGCGCATACCCGGTCGATCCGTGCCTCGGCTTCATTAATACACATCGATGATGCTTTCCTGTCTGTACGCCGATGACGGAAGGCTGCTTTTACCGAGCCGGTTTCCTAATTAAAAAAATGTACACAGTCTTCCTGGAGTACGCGGCTTGCTATGCGATCGTCGTCATTAAGTCTACGATTGTTTCGTGAATTGTAAACAGTTACTGCTTAATTGCACGTGCATCTAATTGAATCAATAAAAAATTGCACGCTACATTCAGCCTTAAATGATTCTCAATAGCGCTTAAATTAGATAGATAACTGTAGTTTCATGTTAATGTTCACACTTCTTCTGATCTTGAAGTCCGAATTGTTTATGACTATTTTAAATTTAGAATGAAAAATTAATTACTCTAATTTCGTGTTACAGCGATGAAACAAGATGCTGAATTATATCGCGTTATAATTACAGACATTCGGACTTACACGTGTAGAAACGAGTTAATGTGGGTCTAGAAATAATTAATTAGGATCAATTTAGACGTATAAAACGCTGAGTATAATTCGTGTGTTCCCCTGAGCTCAGCCCGATAATCTCGATATTCTAAGAACACCGTTCACGCGATTTCAACGAATCGAACCAAAACAATCGATTTAATTAGGCGTTCTTTTAAAAAGGTAATAAAACAAAATGGCGAAGATAAATCGTTCACAAAGAAGCTGAGGAATCAACGACCGGTTGATTGCTCGGTGCGCATGCGCCGGATGCCCTTCAAGAGCTTAATTAGTGTTGCAGTATATCTACAAGTGGCCAGTGTGGCCACAGTACTGAGATTAAAAATGTTCTCCGGATAGATGCACAGCCATAACGAGAAACAGAAATAGACAACACATAAATCATTGTGGAGATTTCTATTTCAGTGTTGGGAAGTAACTACAAATAAAAATATACTCTAGACTACACATGTACAGTACTGTGAAGCTTACGAGCTTTCTATGTCAAAACGTAACGCTTGTGACCTGGGCGCTTAATCTTGAAACCAATCTAATGTCAATGCAATTTCAATCCAATAAAACCTCAATAATTATTCAATGTCAAGACCAATACTTTACAACCCTGATCGTAGGTGTTGAAATAGCATTCAGGATACGAAATTTAAAGCCAAACTCAATACCTATTAATTCATTAAATATCCACGCAATACGGATTCAATCATCCAATTACTTCTCCCACCTTGGTAAAGTGAGAGGAAGTTTCATATTCTTAGTGACTAAAAACCACCCGTTCCTACTACAGCTTTTTGAGCCGGAGCCCCGGTTACCGACTAGGCATTAGGCATCAGCCCTACTGGGCCCCATCTATCGTCTGATAGCTTTTTGAGGCACACGGAACAGTATTGCAAGTTGCAACTCAAGAGTACGAAATATCACAATATCAATTCAAGAGTAAGTCCCCTAATCTTGCGTTCATTAAGTAATCAATAATATATTTTTCTCTGACATCTTTATTTGATTTTGTCTGAACTTTAAAATAGACAATGAGCTCTGATTTTGATTCGGAATTTCTTCGCAGAGTAGTTCGTTAGGAAATGCCGGCTTCATCTGGTTATTTAAAAGATTTACGTGTAAAACAGTTACATTGTAACCTATTTATAAAAATTAATATCATATATCATTTATTGCATTCCATAATGTTACATTAAGATAAGATGTTCTATACAATTTATGGATTAGGCCCTATCAGACATGACATTCTAGAACTATTATTACAACTATAACCTCTGGAATGTTATAGATATTATATTCTTTGTGTGCTACATAAGTTTTATAAACTATCATTGCTTTTTATCTTGTGTAGATGACAGTCAGTATACCTACAGTTAGGTAACAATTCATCTATCTGTTGACGAGAAAGGTATAAAGTTATTTGTAAAACATTTGCAAATAGCATCCTGGGAACATAACTTCGCATTAAAGTCATGTAAACGAAATATTGTTATGGGAACAAAGTTGCGAAACAATACTAAGTCCTACTTTTCCATTTGTAATAATATAATTATTAATTGCACTTATATTTTGATTAATTTCTTTATATAATATATAAATGTTTTTTGCTCAGTGAGTCGCATCAAGCCATTGATTCAGTGCAGGAGTTGCAGGTGTATCATTCCATAAAATACTACCCATTGGCACAACTAATGAAATAGAAGTGAGTACAGATTCAGATTTCTATTTAGTGTAATAAAGTCGCTTCAAGAAAAGTAATGTTGAATTTGGGAAAACTGTAATTCACTTTTGTTATCTTTATAACATCTAAACTCATAATACCTTAAGAAAAAAATATCATAAAAAGAACTCAATAAGAATACAGAGGATATCCTAATAACGTGAATGAAGTTACGCGCTAATTATTAAGATAAAAAATATAGGCACTAAAAGCTAAAACGTAATAAAAATATGATTGGACGGAGTATTGTACTCATATTTCATTCAGAACAAGCGCAAAGTAATTAAAATAATTACTGAAACGACTAACGTAACTGACATCGAATGTATAAGAACTATAAGTACCTATATAAAGAATATTTTATAGCTAAAAGTGCAAATAGCTCACAGTGGCTCAATTTGAATAAGAGAAAGCAATAAAAGTCTGATATTTATTTTATTTAAAACTGTTCCCCATTTACGCATTAAAGATAATGGATATTATGACCGCTATAAACTGACGACAGATAATTTGAATGTCTTAAAAATCTATATTTTTTATTACACTTTTAAGTGTACCGTTGGTGATAAAAAGCTGTGATATTATTTTATTGTACCAAAAGGCACTGAGATGAAAAGTAAGCGTAAAGTTCACTTAGGGCCTGATGATGAAAAAAAAATACGCTAGTCCGTATAATTACATTTGCAACCTTACAGAATATGTTCGTGTAAAAAGATCACACATTGTCTTTTGATATAAAAATCGCCTTACATTGAGTAAGGCGACTTTTTTATATCAACCTACGGACCAATATATCATCATATGGACCAATATCAGAATTTATCAGGGTCTTACCGTAATTTTGAATTTGTCAGAGTTAGTACCAAACTACGCTGATATTTTTTTACATTTTTTTCATCGTTAGTTCGTAATAATGAAAACGAATGTAATGCTGAATAACGTTGGCCTTATGTGATCTCTAATCCGGAACACTTTTACTCCATCGGTTTTCGATTCTACAGAAAAAGTGAGCGGTCTTCTGCCACTTCAGCTTGTTTATCCTTTGAGCTATGCCAATAACTGTGATTATGGTGAACGTTTAACTTGTTTTTTTTTTTTTTTTTTTTTTTTATAAATCGGGTGATTTAAGTCATAGACGTAACGTTCTAATAAAAACTACTCGCACAAAAAATGGTCCGATTCTCACGTAACATGCAAAACCAAAACCTAGTTTTCCAACAACAACAGCTTCTACCGTTATGACTATTATGCACGAAACAAATAAAAAAAAACCACTAATACATTGCGTAAGTAATTGCTTAACATCGAAGATTGGATTTACTGGTTCACTTTATGTTAGTAGTAAATTCATTATGCGAAACATTTGTGCCTCTTTTGATAGATAACCTATATTAAAAGATACAGGTTAGTTATTTAACCGTATCCACATATTAAAAATGCTGTATGATTTTGAGCGAGTCAAATATTTTGTAAAATTAAAATTCCAATTAAGTTCAGACTTTATGGCGACATGAAGACACAGTGGTTGATGACCAACAGCGCATCACAAAGTATCAAATACCCGTGTAATAAAGTAAAGTAAACCAAAAGTAATAAAATACTTCTGAAAATCATAAACAGTAATCAGTACACTAGAATATCAAGTTAGGTATTGCGCATGTCAAATTAATGATAGGTAGATTAGTATCGAAAATCTATTGCGGTACCGGTAAACTATGGCAACTTTACCGGGCCCTTGGCAACTTTACCATACTATAGGTATTCGGTATAAACTCATTTATCTAAAAATCTACCCACTAGAATTCTGTTTTGTAATAGTAGTATTTTTTAGACATTAAAAGGAAATATTTACTATATTTTGCGTAGACGCAACACTGCTATGATGCCAGTAATGGCCGTCACAGTGTAGTGCGTGAAAATGTGCTAAAAGTTAGTAGTTCCTAAATTGTGCTCACAGAGCCTTAACTATTTGTCACAGGTGAGTGAAATTTTGATCTTGTATGTATAATATAGTTGGGATTACTGTTGTAATGTCAGCAATTGCTTTTTCTTTAATTTATTGATAAATAATCGCTTCGGTAATGTTGACACAGGTTAGGTAAAGTTGCCACGGCCTGCTTTGTGGCAACTTTACCGACAGTTAGGGTTGGCAATAAATGTTTTTTTTTCTTGTTTGTGTGTATGTAACCATTTTCGAATACCTAAATTTCACAGCATAATAGTGAATATCCTGGATAATAATTTATAATGTATTTAATAATACCTTTTGTTTTAGAGCCAAATTGGCTCCCATGAAACAAAACTGCAAAAAACTCGGAGCTAGACACTATAAAAATTATACAGAAGTGATGTTAAAATTAGCTATGGAGATAGTGAAGTCATAAAATTAAAAAGTCAAGGATTAAACATTATTTTGTAGCCCTTTTTTACAATTTTAAACATATATACTTAAAATTTTAGAACTTAATTTAGTTTAAAAAGGAATAATATTTATGTTAGAAATTTGTGCGTTTTTTTTTACTTTAGGTTTAAGGTTTATTATTTTTTTTTTAAATATACATGTCACAAAAAAATTCCTCCTTTTTTGACAACCCCGAGCGTAACAAATTATTTGTATGTAAATTACGATGAAACCCGTGGCAACTTTACCTACTGTCTGTGTAGCCGTTATCTTTATAGATTTCCTCATATTGTTTGCGTTATAATACGAAGTAGTCCTAGATGAAACCCTCTGTACCTCAACAACTCTTTAATATGCAATACACGATGAATACGGCGCGTAGGTAAAGTTGCCAAAAATTTGGTATCTTTACCCATGTTGTTTTTTCTTTACTACGGCTAAAGTAAGCGTTTGTATATAATGACGAATACGGTAAAGTGAGCCAGATAGACTACAATTATAAATATATAGTTTTGGTTTCTATGCGTCTTATGGTTAAAAAAATATTTCGATTTTTGTCCCAAAATATGGTAAAGTTGCCATGTTTTACGGTATTCCTAAATTACCGGTACATACTATGTGGAGTGTAAAGATCAATTTCACATCACACACTTACCTTTGTTTTACAGGCACTAATAATTTTATTAAAATGCCAGCTATATTCTTAAACATTACCTAGTTACGGGAAAAGCAACATTAATCACAATCTCATAAGCCCGAAGCACTTTAATTTAAACTGTTTGTAATCCGTGACCGCGAAATAATAAAGAGCTTGTTTGAAAATGTTGATGTCTACGAAACTTTCATTTACCTATTGTTCTACATAATATTTCAGTTCTTTGTACCCGAAAGTTTTGAATTAAATGTTATTTTATTTAACATCTGTTGGTACGAGAGATAGTTTAACGTTTGTGAACATTACTCGTACAGAATGGATTGACGGACATGGTAATTGTTCGGTATAAACCCTTCTACGTCTCCTTTTTTTTCAAGGAAGGAAAATCATTCAATGACTTCTTCCGCCTTGGGTGACGCGAGGGGGAGAGACATGACTCTTACTGACTAACTAAAAACCACCCGATTCCTACTCCAACTTTTTGAGCCGGAGCCCCAGTAATCCCGGAAGCAGTCGGCAGTACCGGATTCTATGTCTCCCAGGCTCTAAATTATTTTAAGCAAATTAACTTGACCCGCTAACAATTTTTGTGTTTAATTGAAACAAACGTACCAACATTTACGTAAAAGTACGATTAAACGTAGTAACGTTATCTTTACAGTAGTTTACAGTACTAAAGATACAATCCACAGAATCATCAAAACTAGTGACATATTTTGGTTTTCTAGCTACTGAACACAAGGTCGAAAAGTTTAAACAAAAACAAAAAAGAGAAACTAATCATTTAGAATTACCAGCGCTACTACTTTTAAACACTACTATTATCATTTTAATAAACTGAAGTAAACCCCGAAATAAGGCCCAAATAACTTAGCGAGGCTTATATAACGTTTAAATTTGAATTTCGCAGCTTCGCAACGCTAGCTCTCATAACTAAGGCTTAGGATGCCTTACCGACACAATCTTAGGACCCGTTCTCACGTTTTGGTTTTGTCTCTATATTTATCGAATAAAGTGATGAAATTTTAGATTTGATGTGTTCCTAAGTTGACTTTGACTTATATTAAAATGTTAATTTGGAGAGATTTTCAAAAAGATCTATGATAATTATATTTTATTGTAACAGATTAAGTAAAAATTACTTAATGCGCATCAAAACTTACGTTTTACACCTCTGGTGTTTCGAGTGTTCATGAGCGGCAGCTATTGCTTACTATCGGGTGATCCGTCTGCTCGTTTACTGGCTTATACTAAAAAAAAAATTATGCTCTGTGTTTTAATCATACGATATTTATAATACAAGTATACAACGCAGTCATAAAACGTTCTTTAAATAATACAAACATTCTGATTCATACAGCTGATAAAAGTTCAAGATCGTCTCAAGGTCTATTGATTGTTTCAAAAGCTTACAGATCTGATATTAAATCTTAAAAGTATTTGACTAGGCATATTTTTAGGATCAGCTCACAGCAATTTCGGACTGGTTACATAATGGAATATTTTCGTTTTACTATAGACTTTAGTCGCTAGGGATTTTTGGGGATTTCTTTTGGCTTACCAAGAATATACTCGTAGTAGCGGATTGTGAAGAAAACGTAAAATATAGACCAAGACAATCTTGTAAGGCTAGTTAGGGATCAAAACGGGATCAAATCAAGACCAATGTGACATTATCCGAGTTACATGTACTTTCTAAGATTATTTAGACACCACTGCCAGACGGTTAAGGAAATTGTCAACCCGCATTGAACAAGCGTGGTGATTAATGCTCAAACCTGTGAGAAGAGGCTTTTGGCTACTCATAGGCTGATGGTGTGTTTATCTGGACTGAAGTTGCTGCAATATTGGTCACAACCACGAGACCGCATTGGTCTTGATGCCTGTTTAATTTACTAATGTAGGTAAATCAACAGTTAGTTGGCCCATTGTCTTTCATCTTAAATCATCAAGTACACGAGCATCTAATTGTGTTTCGTGTAAGCGTAGGGATAATCCGTCACTAAACAGCGCGATCGATTTGTGTCTCCTAAAACATAGCAATAGACGTTGCGGGTTTTGTATTTTACGTATGTTGTAGGAATAGGAGTGAAATAGGAGTATTTTCCTTTGCCAATACGAATGATCCATTCCCTAAGGGACTTAAACCGGGTAAAATAAAACGCCCACCCAAAAATATCTGATTTACTTAATAAAATTTAAGATCACTTCTGTACTTAGCACATTAAATATCTTTTATAAACATTTTCAGCTATTAAACGACGATAATGTTAATTTGTACGGTCGTTTACGTGTTTATTCGGCATTTAAAACCGGGGGCACGTATTTGTGGGTGTAATTACAAAGTATAACATTATGTAAATGACAAAGACAACGGTAAACGGTTGCATGATCGTAATTGGTTACGCAATGTACGTGCCTACATGTGTGTGTAGAGTAATTAACTTTGAATGATATATGTCTGGTTTTTTCCCACTTTTCATCCATTTTCTGTCTTGTAGTGTCTTATTAAGTCTCGCTGACGGTTTTCTTTTAGAGCAAACGTATCTATTTAACTGAACTAACAAGAATAATAATATATGCTTCCAAATTTTTAAGACTTTCATCTGGCACTACTTCTTTCAATATTGGGTAACTTGATAATAGAATCAACGTGGTGAAAAATGTGCAGATATGAAAATTTTGCTTGCGATGTGGTGCCACTTTAAGCCATTTTTCACCACTTACCTACATTATGCGTTCTATGCATAAATATAATATTGCTCATAAGTTTATCGACTCTACGCGTGACCAGAAGGCTGACTATTTCTTCGTTCGGAAGATAAGCATTGCCATACAACGTGGCAATGCAGCCAGTCTTCTGGGAATGTTCCCCAGTGACAGTGATGCGGACGAGTACTTTGACGCCTAGTACAGGGTTTTTTTTCTTTGTTTTAGTTTTACATTTTATGTTTTAGTTTTACATATTTATTTATTACTTATTTACGTTTTTGTTTCATGTAGATTTATTTAATGTCATCATGTAGGTATGTAAATAAAAATAAAGTTTAAAAAGTATGTTTCTAATATTTCTATGGTTTTATTTTCCAGGTTTAGCAAATGAATTGCGTAAATCAATTGACATTCTTTAATTAGCGTTATAATGTAAAGAATTAATGTACCGGCCATTAATAAAACGACTACTTCTTACACAAAAAACGATGAAATCGGTGAACTGAAACCTTTTATTGTGAAAACTATGAACGCTAGTAGATTGGTGGTTGTAAAAATTAATAGCATTTTTACTACAATGAAGTTATCCTGTCTAGTGCAACGCAATCAGACTGTACTGGAGAAACCTGAGACTTTCGTCATGCTCTCTTGGAAGGTGGACCAGTTTTGACACCGGTGTTACTTGCTACACTGGACGTATTTGCATGCAGGGCTCGTATGCAACTATTGTTGTCCTTCAATTGTGAACTATATCTAGTACTGCAGACTAAATGGTACGTGTATTAAAATGATTAATTAATAGATGATAATAGTTGTCGCGACTCTGATTTCTGCATGGTATAAGTCTTGGTGTGATCCACTAAATTAATATTCACGATCTGGTGATCTAGTGCGGTAGCTAGGCTAGCTAACCTAATCGGCTGCCGCGCAACATGTAACAGTTTCGATTCCCGCACTGAGCAACTCTATGTGTAATCCACAATTTGTTGTTTCGACACAGGGGAATATCGTAGAGTGGGACAACGTTTTAAAAAAAATCAGATGCTACACCGGGCTTAGTGCTGAACTCCGAACACATTTTTCTATTTCAGTTTGAACGGTTTTTCACAACTTCACGTTTTGCACATTTTCAGTTTTCAATTGAACGTTTGACAACCCATACGCACCGGTCTGAAAGTTAGGTACCAATTTTTTTCAATTAAACTTTTGAACGTTGTTTTTTTTTGTTTTTACAAGTTACTATTAAATTTGTGATCGAAATAGAGTCGATAATTAATGTTTACCAATTTAGTCATGTAGAATAATGAATAGGTATATAATCATCATTAACCCATAAAATCGTACTATTTTACCTTTTGTTTTCTAATTACCCCCTTCCCAATCCTTGATTCTCTAACAACCCTAACCTGAATTCCTAACCCCTAAAAGGCCGGTAACGTATTTATAACGTGCCTGGTTTTTCGGGTGTCGGCGATTGCTTACCATCAGGTGATCCCTCTGCTCGTTCACTAGCTTATACCATAAAAATCCTTAGTTTATAAGCCATCAATAAAGAAAGATAGTCACTTTATTCTCAAATACCTTTGACATGCATTCTATGTGAATGTGGTTTCCTCCGAACACTATTACCGTTTGCGAAATATTTCAAGATTCCAATGCAGATCGAAAGTCGACGGGAAAATTGCTTTTGAAGTCGAACGTGAACGTGACTACCGCTCTTTAGATATTTTAGAGGCGGAATTTTAATATATTGTCGACGATATTATACGATACTTGTTTTGCTAATATAGGATTAACGCTTTTTTCTTAGAAAAGAAGACTTCGCGAATCGATTTCTTTCGTGAATCTCATAGTACTTGGTGTCTAAATTCTTAATAACATTTTTTTAATCATTCATAGCAACAGCCTATAACTAGCCACTGCTGACAAAAGGTCTCTGTTCATACGGAGAATGTGTGAGTATTAATCACCACGCTTGCCCAATGCGGGTTGGCGACTTCAGACTTATAATTCGTATTTAACAGCCCAGGTTTCCTCACGATGTTTTCCTTCACCATTTGTCAGTGGCATCTAAATAATCTTAGAAAGTGCATATAACTTGGAAAAAGTCACATTGGTACTTGCCGTTGGTAGGTTTCGGATCCGCATCTTCATGCATGAGAAGCATTTATAAAGATTGATGTGGATAAAATCCCAGAAAAATAAGTCGCAATAAAAATTAAAATCAATAAATATGTATAAAAGACCACAAACACGCACGATTTACGAAGAAAACCCACAATTGGACGCCCTATGTATAAAATAAAAAAATCACAATGACCACCAATAAAGAGGCCTTTAAAAATACAAAAGAACAAAACAAATGCATATCGGACCTTGAACGATTATAATATAACCAACCAGTACGAAATATTTAGTATTGTGTACTTATTCAAACAAGCGATATAGCAATTCGCTATGCCATCTGTTCGGGCCCTGATATGGCACTCACTCTACGTGATCAGAATTCCCTATTGATTTACGCAGATTTTTTTACTTTGAAAGGCCCATGACATACATTACATAGTGCGTTTGTTCTTGTATTCAATAGGATATTGATATGTGGATATGTGTGTGTTTTATTATTGTATTTGAGGTTTTCAATTCGTATAAAATGGTAGCTTACGAAAAGTATACGCACAAAGTTAAATTGTTCAGATCACTTGTCTTTTTGACACACAATAAAATAAAATTGGACCTAATTATGTCTAGTTAGAGTAGTTAGTCGAATGTCTAAGCTCTACAGATCCTCCAAATTTTGAATTTAATCTACTTTGCCCATTTGAAAAACTGTTCCCGTGGGAACATCGCACTTCCACACGAATAAAGTCATCAGCAATTACTAAGTATGCATTTACATTAAAATAAAACATCCTTTGAATGTAGATAAAACAAATACCAACAAAATAAACATAATTATATATTATGTCGAATTAATAAGGTATTTGCTAATAACTATAGAAGCGGTAATTACTATGGATTGTAAACTATCCCAAAGACTCGAAATCGATGTTAACCTAAACATCTACACGAGGGATACTCGGAACGACCGTGGGAATGCAATTCACCTATCTGCATAATCATTAGGAATTTATGCAGCCAGAGTAATTAGCAAAACGACAGAGGAAACCGCTAATCTAACTGCATCGATTGTGGCTCGTAAATATTGCAGGCTAGAATAAAATTCTGCCATTTATAAATAGCTTTTTAAAAATAGTAGAAAAAGGCAATGTATTGATGTTTTGATGTAATCTATATTGCTAACAGCTGCGTTGCGTTATGATGTATGTTTTCCTATTGCCAATTTCCTCAAGCCCTGCAGGTTTTTATTGCTGGTTGCGATTTTGGCAATCTTTTAAACACTTCTTCTACAAAACGGATGTTTCCTGACATGTGACATGGTTTCAAAATAAAAAAAAGTAAATTCAATTTTTTATGGAATGAGGCAGATCACCTGATGGTATGCAATCGCTGCCGTCCATGGACACACCTGAGGCGTTACAAGTGCGTAGTCGAAATTTTAGTGATTAGAAATTTAAGGGTTGTTGGGGAATCGGGGACTAGGAAGATTAGAAAGGGGGGAATTGGGCCTCCGGTAACCTCACTCACACGACGAAACGCAACGCAAGCATTGTTTCATGTCGGTTTTCTATGAGGCCGTGGTATTACTCCGGTCGAGCCAGCCCATTTGTGCAGAAGCATGGCTCTCCCATACTTAAACACACAATTACACAATCTAGCATTTGTAACATAAGTTATACAGCATAGCGAAAACAAAACCTTCATTTATTTCTTTAAGATTCTATTTCAATTAATTTATAAGTACAGCGATATAAAACTCATCATATTTTCTTTTGAACTTACGTATTATTAATTTCGCCATTCCTTATCCTCGCGTACAAAGGCTAAGTACACTTAATAATTCCTGAGCCTCTCACATAATCTCCATCTAATATTCATTTTGCTTATCTCGATGAAAACTTTGTCATGCTAATTTCAACCTTACTGTGGATGTTATAGAATTTATATTGATATCGGCATTTTGGTCACATGGCTATAGTCCAGTAAATTAGCTTTATGTTGATCACTAAGCTACATGACACGCACCATTAAGTCAAACACAGGAACAGGAGACGTAATATTAAGGAACAAATAATCTTCCATTGTCGGGATGATTACTTTTCTTTTTCTTTCCTTGATTTTGTTTTCTAAATAAGAATTTTAGTGATTGAATATCATTAGAACTTAAAACGGGATATTTACCATGTTTATTAGTTTTTGTGAGTTTTCGATATTTCGGCACTGTTGCAAGCGCCATGATCCAGTTCAACCGTGATCTTGAAATTAATAGTGATCGTGTCAGTTTAAAAACTTTAGTAATTGATATGATACTTACTAGATTTGTTAGATTCGATGCGAAATTCGTTAATGATAGTATTGCTTTTATGCTATCCGTAATAACAAATGATGTTTGAAAGATTAAATAGAGACCAAAAGATACAAAGAAAAGAGGAAAATACGATAAGGAAGGAATTAATTAACCAGCACACGATCCATCATTCAGTGTAACATATTAGATGTAACACCCGCTTCTCATTGAACTAGCTTCCAGAGCCTATAATAATTGTACTTAAACCCCAATAACACTTTGCTTGATCTAGGAATCTAATCCCAGATTTGTTAGACAATCGTATGTAAATACAGAATGCTACCACACTCTATTTACTCCATTTCAGTTGTCGGTCAAATATGGATCGGTTTTAAGCCATGGATAACATAAAGGAAAAATAATTGATACCAAACAAGTACCGTATCTGAACCTTTAATACTATTTATTTGACTTCTTATTATCCTTAAAACTAATCGATCCTCGTACACAAAAAGCTTAGGGCCATAAATATTATTCTTCTTATTTAATTCTACTATCTACTTCATCAATTTGGAGTCTTCTGTTTGGTGATGTGAAATCATTGAAATTGTATAAAGGAAAATCGTTGATTGATTTTCCCTTGAATTTGAGAGAATCCTCAATAATTCCACATCCCCACTACAACACAGATGACTTCAAAATGACTAATGACAATACTTTAACGAACCCTTCAATCATTGTAATGACTGAAGCAAATCTTATGAGCTAAGAAAGGCACAATCTTGACTTATGAGATTAATTATTTCCTGGCTGGTGGTGCGGCGGGGGCTGCTGGTGGGGCGTCAGCGGCTGGAGCGGGAGCGGCGGGGGCTGCACCTGGGGCGGCGGGGGCTGCACCTGGGGCGGCGGGGGCTGCACCTGGGGCGGCGGGGGCTGCACCTGGGGCGGCGGGGGCTGCACCTGGAGCGGCAGGGGCGGCAGTTGTTGCAGGAGCGGCAGTTGTAGCAGGAGCTGCAGTAGTAGCGGCCGGTGGAGCAGCCACTGTCACTGGCTCAGGATTTGTACCAGCGGCTGCTGGTCCCGGCGGCATCATTGGAGCAGGAGTAGCCGACTGCCCTTGTGGATTCCACGGCATAAAATTGAACGTCCATCCGTTAACTCGATTCGGATCCGGTACCATGTTGACGCTCATTCCACCTTGGTTGGCTGAAATAGTAATTGTCGTCATTAAAGAAATATGTTACGTTTTATTTTCGAAATTAATGTAAGATTAATATCTATTTTAACTTCAGAGAAATTTCTAAATGGGATCTAGTCGAACATAAATTATGTTGTATTTTCTTTTGTCAACTGGATAAACTGTTAGTGCTTACATTTTGACTAAATGTAGCAAAATTAAAAGTATACAGAACCAAATTTAGTCATCACAATATAGTTTTCCATGAAAACACAAAATAATATAAGTACTCAAGACAGTGTTTTAAATAATAATGCTGTTTCTTGAAAACATTGCTTTGCAAATGTCATGGTTGTCAATTACCTATTATATACTACTTTAACTGTTAAAGTTGATGACGTAAAGTACAACATCCATTACAAATATTGTCACTGTTTTACTAAAGATTTGGATGGAATAAATTAGTCAATATAATTGAAGGAATTATTATCGTTCTTAAAAGACGTTGCTGATTCAGGATTCATGGTTGATCCGGAGCTGCGGACTACCTAGCGGGTTTACCGGCGCTCCGGCTCGAAAAGCATGAGTAGCAACGGGGTGGTTTTTAGTCAGTAAGAGTCTGACACTCCTTCTTGCCTCGCCCAAGGCGGGAGAAGTCATTGGATAATTTTTGGTTGTGGGAAATCTTAAAATTAAGAAGATATTGTTTTTGCAATTAATGTTCCTAAATGACTGGGCGACTGAGTAAAGCACGAGTATCACACAAAGACCTTACACAAGTCTGATTTACCTTTAATATTATTTAGTACAAAGGTAGAAGAATTGACTATGGGCTATTAATTTTTAATTAAAATGAATTTTACTACAGACATACATACATAGTATCCTGGAAACGTTAACTTAAATTAGAAGGATATGGGATACATAAAAAAATGTAGAGCAACACGTAAGGATCATAAACTGGTTAATTTAATATTAAAGTATCAGTATTATGTGTAATAATTCAGAGTGCACTGATCAATGAAAGGAAATGTTAACGCATCAATCTGGTAATTTCAACGCGCAATTAACTTGGTACTTAAAGCTGGTATGTGTAACTATGTCTAAACAGACTCACTAATCAATCAAACCTCGTTTCATTTTTATTTGAAACTGTAATAAAGTTTATGTAGGCATTTAATTGTTCAAGGTTTTAACGAGTCCAGGAATCATTTCAGAGGCTTTTTATTACGACCAGTCTGCCCTGTATTCCCTAGCACTATTGAATAAAACTACTTAAATGATGAAACCTGATAGCTTCTAGGTTCTATGAATGAATTGTCTTAGATCTTGCTACAAAATAAACCAAAAGACACATTTTTTGTGGGGGGAAAACCATCCAATGACTTCTTGGGTGAGGCGAGAGGGATTATAAAAAACCACCCCGTTCCTAGTCGTGCTCTTCGAGCCGGAGCCCCGGCAACCCGTCAAGTCTTCCGCGGATAAGAGAACTCTGGAGGAATAGTATTAGCATAGTTTCCAATTCCTCACAATTAAGCTGGAGACAAAAATATTTATGGGCATAAAATTAACAGTGGGAATACCAGTTGTATGCCATAGCAACGATATAAAATGTATGTACCTAAAGTTCAGAGGGTCCTTTATAAGTTGTTATATTGGTTATTAAAAAAATCTAGCAACTGATGTCACTGTTACGTATATATTTCCAGAAATTACAAAAATAAACTGTTCATATTGAAATTTAGCTACAAAACAAAGGCACCATGACAAATTAACTAATTCAAATGGAAATAATTAACTTTTCACCATATGTGTAGTTAAGACACCATTTTTTATGACGTAGTTATATTTGTTATAGCTTTTGCCCGCGACTTCGTTCGCGTGGAATAGTGACTTCCGGCAAATTTTTGGTTTTAACCACATAGTTCCCGATCTCGCGGGATCTCTTCAAAAATGAGATGTGGAAGATATTCCAGGGAACTCTTCAAAAATCAACATAATGAGCTCTGCGTTTGAATTTAATAGATGTATACTCACTTAGGGCATTGAAAAAATAGTTTAAAAACGGACTTAAACTAACTTAAAACTAAAGAAAGCTACGAATTACGAATTTATAACAATTAAAAAAGAAACTATATTACAACCTATCCTCTATGCTATAATAACCAAGCTTAAACTAAATAATTTAAAAGAAACGACTTAAATCTAATCTAATTAATTTATAAATTAGACTTACAATTTTATTAAAAAAACTAACTACAGTAACTACTAATAATCGATATCAAACTAAACCTACGTTAAATAGTTTAACCAAAAAACCAGGAAAACCCAACAAATAAACTTATTAATTGACAAATACAACGAAACCAATTTAGAATATACGAAACAGCAGGACCACTACAGACAAATAATCATACGACTGATAATACACTTTTTCTACGATAGTACCGAAGCGCTCGGCCGATACCCAACCAAATGAATGTAACGAAACCATAGCGCGATCTATTTCGATCCCAACGCCATCTATCGAGGATAAAGACAACTTGGATTATTTATTTATACTCCGTTCGGGCATTTTCTTTGTACTAAAAGTTTAATTATATTGATATTATGATATTATTTTTTTCATACCTTTTTACTATTTATTTACTTTTTTTCGATGAATTAAAACAATAACATGAACCGAAGTCGTGTAACGATCGACATAGAATTATCTATACTCCGTTAGAGCATTTTCTTTGTACTAAATGTTTTATTATATTGATATTATTTTTTTCATACCTTTTTACTATTTATTTACTTTTTTTCGATGAATTAAAACAATAACATGAACCGAAGTCGTGTAACGATCGACATAGAATTATTTATAAATAATTTATTTCTTATTTTTATTTTTTGATTTTTGAAATAAAAATATATATATGTCCTTTCTAAGGTTCTAAACTATATCTGTACCAAATTTCAACCAAATCCGTCAAATAGTTGCGGAGATTAATGGTATAAGCATAGAATGTTCGACGTGATTCTTTAATTTGACATAACTTTTTTATTTATGAACCGATTGACATGAAACAAACACTAAATGTAAATTTAAGCATCCCACAATATATTCGTGAAAACCGCATCCAACTCGGATCAGCCGTTTCTGAGATTAGCGCGCACAGACGAACAGACAAACAGACAAACAGACAAACAGACAAACAGACAAAAAAAGTTAATTACATTTTTGGGTTCGACATCGACATAACAATAACCCCTGCTATTTTTTTTATTTTTATTTTCAATGTACAGACAGCACATTTCTACGATTTTATTATATGTATAGATTAACCGCCAAAGAACATCGGGCATTTTTGTATGGGACACTTACCTACGGCGAACAAAAATAAAATTAGGTACGGTGGATAGGCAATTAAATCTAGTTCACAATGGTATAGTTCCCATATCTGTGGGTCGTGGCAATAAGGAGAAATTGGACATTTAAAAAATATTTATAAATGTTTTTGGGCAATAATTGAAGAGGAAAAAGGGAATCAAAAATAATTAAAACAACATATTTTTCTCTTAACTTTTGGCGAAGGACTGCGATGATGATGACGAAGGACTGCGATGTAGTAAGATAAGCTAGCTACCTGCGCGAGCGCAACATATGTATACCAGTTTTAGGACTATGGGCGAGAGTGAGAACGAAACATGCACATCAACTTGACGGATTTAGTCTGATTGGGTTTACAAAAATACCACGGAGTGATATTTTAACTTACTGAGCGGTCGTTTAGTAATTAGGAAAAATAGTCAACTTAAAATATCATTTTCATTTTACTAATTATTTCCATTTTCCCATTATTGTGAATCAAAATAACTACACAATATTAAATATGATTGCAAACACTTTCATTTAAAAATGTTTTGGTTTATGTTCGCGACTTTTAAAAAAATCGGGTAAAAAACGCCCGATGTCCTTTGCTATACAAACTAATAAAAAACCCTTTATGTCCCCGCAAGACTAAGGTGGTCGTATTAACTCTTTGTGTGATCCACAAATTGTTGTTTCAGGTCTGGGTGTCATGTGTATGTGAACTTGTATATTTGTAAACGCACCCACGACACAGCAGAAAATCCTACTGTGGGGTAACGTTAAAAAAAAAACACTTTTATGATGTATAAATGCTATAACACTTGTAGGTAGTTAGGTAAAATTCATGGAATCTAGTTCAGTTTCATAGTCATCCCGTTATAGGAACTTTTATTACAATCTGCCTATTCATTGTAGACGATTATGAATTCTGTTGTGCCGAAAAAATATATTTTCTTATTTTTTCATGATGAATGATTTAGATCAGTGGATGCAGGTGGCGGCTTGTCGTTCTACGTGGAGGACTAAGGGGGAGGCTTTTGTTCAGCAGTGGACGTCTCTCGGCTGATGATGATGATTTACTATGGACACTTACGTGGCATCATTATTACGGGTGGCTGGCCTGGTCCCATTCCAGGTGCACCAGGGTTGGGTGCACCTGGTGGCATATTGGCTGGTGGCATCATAGTTGTTGGAGTGGTGGGTCGTCTTGTGGGTGGGCAGTCGTTACAAAACGCGTCGTAGTAATCCTCATAGCTAGCAGTTGTTGTAAAACCATCATCTTCTTCGCATAGTAAATCGCACCAAAACCGAGTTCCGAAGAAGGGCTGAAGAAGTTTGGGATGGTCAATATTAAAATTGAAATAAAATCCACAATTTATATCAGCGTTTCCCAGCCTTTTTCAGTCTAAGTGCCCTTAGGAAATCAAGAACAGTTTTCACGGACCCCCTCAATAAAATTGGCATACTTTCGCTGTGGTAAGTAATCGTGGCGATTACAATAAAACCAGAAATAACAATGCGGACTCTCATACATATATTATCCACGAACCTCCAGGGGTCCGCAGACCACAGGTCGGGAAACGCTGATTTATATCAATAATCAAACTCTATTGGTATTCAAATAGCTTTAAATCTAGATTTAAGTACATGTTAAAAAATGAAAAATTATCAAAAAACCATAGTCCTATAGAAGGCAGTTAAATACTATATTTTTTTATTTTATTTCCCAAAAAAATTAACAAAACAAATATTTACTCCTAATACCAACCTTAGCGACAGATATTTGTACACACAGACAAATCACCAAAAAATATACACACGATCGCACCTCACTCATGTTTGTGGTGTTATTATGAAAAAAACATGCGCTCAGTTCCTTTCATACTTATAACGAAGCCTTTGCGCAAGACGACTGAATTACTAATACGAATACAATTGCCACAGAATGTATGCATTATTTTCAGTGGATGTGCGATTTCAAGGCCGAAGCTGTGTTTGGTTTATGTTTCGGGAAATTTTTGTTTTCCATTACTGTTGAGAACGATCTTGGGGTTTTCCAGACTTTTTATTTTCGGGGCTTAATGATAATATGGAGTTCAAAATGAAATGGTACATTAAAACATTGTTCGTTCAAATCATAATAATGATTGTGTCGTTGTTTTACTTATCCCGAAATTAATACAATTATATAGGTAAAGTTTTTATTTTCCATTTTCCACTATCAGATGTCATTACATTATTAACTTCTTTTTGAAGAAAGAGTTGTTCGCACAATCTATTCGTCTTATGAATTAATATATATAGAAGCTTGTGTATTCGGAAATGTGTAGCTCCAAAACGGTTTACCCGATTTCAGATTTTGATGTTGTATTCATCTGTATTATATCATTTCCAATGATGATTATTTTTATCAGTAATGAAGTAGGTAATTAAGAGGTTAATCTTTAAGGAGTAATACAAGTATTGGACCATTTATTTGATTTCTTATCACTTATACAAAAAATAAATTCTTATATGTAGGTACATAAAAGATAAAATGTAGATATTTATGTATTATTTATAATTTTATCAGTAAAATAATTATATTTCTAAGATTACATTATTGAACATAAGAAGTAAACAAAGTAAGAAAAAATAAGAATATGCGATGAATAACTTATCCAGCTGGTTTTCATATGTATATCAACTCATCTAAACAATTTGACAAAAGAGATGATGACGGGGTATGCAAATTAAAAATCGATTTAGTCCGTCAGTTAGAAAATTAAAAAATATTAGACACGTATTTTTAACTTGTCATATAAAGTAACTACTTATACAATGTGATAGGCGTGGGACTTCTAACCCGTTAAGGCTGAGTACTACATCTAATTTTATCGACAAAAATAATAATATGGGGGGTTGAACCCCTAATTGAAAATATAGGAAAATAGTGATTTTTTCGGTAAGAATAATTCACAAATTATTTTTTTCTCACCAAAACATTATCAAACATATGAAAAAAGTAATGAATTAGTTAGCCAAGGTTATTAGCTACCGTTTGTCGTCTTTTTTTGTTTCTACGACGCATACAACCTTTGATATCAAAAAAAGTAAAAAAACTATTAAAATGGCCATAATTTTTAGAGGGGATTCGACCCCTTCGACCCAGGACTTTTGTCGTTAAAATTAGATGTAGTATTCAGCCTTAACGGGTTAGAAGTCTCGCCCCTATCACATTGTATAAGTAAAACGAATTTAAGTTTACGAGTTGGAGCAAATACGTCATTTCTACGTATAAAATGTACCTAGTAGTGACGTCAAGCGATATTCCAAATCCAGTAAGAAAATGAAAATACGTGTCTAATATTTCAGTATAATCTACAAGACGGACATTGAAATAAAAATTAATCGTTTACGCTATTTCGTCAATAATGCAAATGAACTCAAAATAATCTTTTAATCTTTGTAGAAGAAAGTCTTATGAGCTAAGAAATAATGAAAATCTGGTCTTATAAGATAATTAAGGAGCTACAGTTGAAGATCTGGTACCAAATTCTGCAGCAGGCTCAGTTATGCATCACCACAGCAGTTCTGGCTTACTGCCACCGTTGCTGGCCCTTTCAAAGAAATAATTTATCAAATATAACATTAGTAAGTTCTTCTGTAGTCATTATAACAACAATACTGAAAATAGAAATAAAAAAGAGGGATGCCAATATTTTTCAAGTATTTGATAGCCAATATAATACCTATAAATAAAGTTTAACCGTCTCAGATTTGTCACATCAGTAATCGCAGGTATGTGGACAGTGGAGTAAGGGCAGCTCGTCCCTCGGCTAGAATGAGATGTGAGAAAGAACGGTCAGATCATCACAAACGGTCGGATCTTATAAGAGTGGAAGAGAAGGTCTTAGCACGAAAGTAATGCCACGGCCTCACAGAAAACCAACGTGAAATAACGCTTGTGTTGTGTTTCGTTGTGGGAGTGAGGTTCCAATTGCCCCCTTCCCAATCCGTTTGCTCGTTTACCGGCTTACACCATAAAAAAGACGGGACCTTTTTTAAGGTAAAATATCATCCAATGACTTCTCCCGTCATGGGTGAGGCGGCAATCGCCAGAGGGAGTGTCAGGCTCTGGCTGACTAAAAACTAACCAGTTCCTACGTTTGCTCTTCGAAAAGCCGAAGCCCCGGTAACCCGTCAGGTGTTTTTATATGGTTGTGGGTAAGACCTTTGCCATATTGTAAGAATAAAGGCACCGGTATATGTTAGGTGTTGAAACAGGGTGATTTTAGTCAGCTAAGGTGGTTTTAGTAGGTGCTGCCTCTCCGCTGCCTCACCCTGGACATGAAGAGTCATTAATTTGATGATTCATGAAAACAGTTGTCGATACTTACGGAATGCCGCTGGTAATGTTGACAATATTTCCTTCATTCTGATCTTGACTCTGCAGTAACACTCATAAATAGATTCACCATCAAAACAGAGATTTTGAGCCGAAGCGTGCTGAAGAAATTAGCGTTAATTAAATTAAATTCTTAATATAAGACGAATAAGGTTTGGATTTCAATACAATCGATTTATAACAATTCTAATTAATAAATATGTAAAAATACAAATAAAAAAAGACAAAAATATTTATTTTGAATACAAACCTCTGCGATTAACAGACAAATCACCAGAAAACACAGATACGTTCGTACATTACCCATGTTTGTGGTTTTATCATAAAAAAACATTAACTCAACTCTTTTTATACTTATAATAAATCCTGATATACTGATATCTACGCCCTACACTTACTATTAGAACCTAAGTACTACCTGTGTGACCTACATTATTTTCAGTAGTTATGCGATAAAGGCAAAGTAATAATTATGTCCCTAAGTAAGTGGTCGTTAATGAACGATATCTATTGCTTTTATTTTATTTTTTTAAATCCTTTACCTTGTGCCTTAAAGTAGGAGTTGCACGACTAGGGACTACATTACCTACGATATTTATGGACTACAAATTTATCTGAAACCAATACGTTTAGTAATAGTTTGCTTCACGTTTGAAGTATTGAAAAGAGCGTGTTCGGCGGTCTGATTGGCCGGCTCGAATAAAACAACCAATCAGAGCGCCGAACTCCTAACTCGTACTAAGGGTCAAGGCACGCATCGCTCTCTAACTTAAATCTTTTAAACTACAATCGCCAACACGCCTGCCAAACCAAATCCTTATGTACAGGAGGTTCATAGACGAACAGAGGGCAGCTTGAGGATGCTTAACAGATGTTTGGAATTTTAAGCACACCCTACTCAGGTATTGGAGATATAAAACTAAAAATATTTCTATAGTTACTATTTGTGTTCCAAAGTAACAAGGTCAAAGTCGAGTCATTTATTCCAATGAAACCATAAATAGGTACTTTAAAAATGTCAAAATAAAGAAATAAATAATAGTCGTTCCAAAGTGTAGCTTTAAACTTTTTAACATAAAAAGTAGTTCAAAATATTATTTCTAAAACTATTTTGTAGTCTTTATTTCAGTCCTTGTTAAAAATCGTATACCTAGTCGTCACCTTGGTTTTGTGGATATTCTAATTTTACAATGACAATCACGAGTAACTCATACACGACTGTTTTAATTTTGCTTGGCTATTACCAGCTTTGTTAGACACGGTCAGCTTTGAATGTCATAACACGAGTGTGCCCATTTAATGTCCTGTGTATAGACGTCTCCTCTGTTGCATACTAATGCTGTTTAGAACAATGTGCATGCCCTATCAGTTCTTTGAAGCCGTTCTCAGTATTGAATTTGCAATAAAATTTTAGCCATGAAACTATAAAATGTTTAGTCTTTATTTTACTGGTGTATTTATTAATTTTTCTAAATTATTTACGTTGCGTTTGTGTTCCAGTTTAGTTCTTTTATTTTTGGGTCATGGTCAGTTTATTTTCTTTAAACGATGTGTTATATGTTTTTAAAACGTGACTACTTAACGAATGTATTTAATGTTACACATGAGTTTCTAATATTCATGTTAAGTTCAGGTACGGATTAGCGTTCTTGTCTTCTCTACATACTCACTTATTTACATTATGGTGCAGCTGAAATCATATGTTAATTAGGGTAGCAAAATTTTACAAGATTGTTGATCTAATGATAATTATAATATTTATATTTATACACATAACACAGTTAATAATGCTACTATAGTTGTAGAAAATGGTTTGCAATGAATAAGTAATTACAATTTTAAAACACGTGGCAACGTGGACCAAAAACCCAAACTGAAACACAAAGAGACTTCATTGTTTCTTTACTATGGATACTTTAGGTATATTTGTAATCAGTACAATACTTAAAAACAAAACGTATAGAAGAGTCACATACACTTCACTACTTCGAAGAGCCTCAAAGAGCTATCAGGCCACCACAGATGGGGCCCAGTAGAGCTGATGCCGACTGCCTAGTGGGTTGGGCTAAAAATCAGTAGTAAGAATGCCGACCCGGAGCTGTAGACTGCCTAGCGGGTTATCAGGGCTTCGGCCAGAACTGCAGGAGAAGGAACGGGTGGTAATAAGACAGTAAGAGTACACTCCCTCTCGCCTCACCCAAGGCAGGAAAAGTCATGAATTACCTCCAAAAAAAAAGAACTTCGAAGAGATAGGTAGAAGTGATCCTATGAGATTCTGCAGGTACAGTACGTCCAGATAAAATCAGAAGGAAATGCAAGAAGGTAGTAGGTGATCAGAAGGAAGTAAGAGAAGATACTTAGTAAGTAGGTATGGAGTCTTGAAACCATACTACTGTAGGGCATTAAAAGTAAAAATCTCAAATCCATGACATGTTATTTGCAAATGGTGACTATAATATTTAACCAACTATTAAACAATTTAGACCTTGCACGACTATAGTTCATCCATATCGTAAACTTACTTATTATCTACTGAAAATAATGCACGCATTATGAGGCAATTTAGGTCGTAGGTACTTGTGTAAGTATATCAAATTTTATTATAAGTATGAAAGGAGTTGAGTGCTTGTTTTTTCATAATAATACCAGAAACATGGGTGTAGTGCGAGCGTGTCTACATTTTTTGGTGTTTTGCCTGTACATCGCGGAGGTTAGTATAATAAAACATGCAAATAAAATAAATATTCTTCTTTCATCTATATTTGTTTTACCGAGACGCAACGATACAGTTTTTCAAATACATTTGAATCATACCTTTAAATTTTGATTCAAGGTACAAACTACACAAGTCCAACCCAGATAATGGATTCAATCTGTCAAATGATTTCAATCAAATGATAGATCTAACCTTTATTAGTGTTAGTTTGATAATTTAATTCAATTTTAATGCATCCTAATTTCTTCAGCACCCTGTAACACCTTTTGGGTCATTCCCTTGGTGTGATGATATTCCTGATTACGGTTACTACGAATACGACTACTTTGACAATCGCCTGCGCATGCCACTAAATGAGACAAGCACACCAAAACCAAGTAAGTTCCACTTTCAAGCATTGGGCCAAGTGTGATATTCCATCAGAGATGTGCTAAGTAGCTATGCTGCGAATGCTGCTATATAACCGTTTCCACTGATACTAAGCTATGTAGATGTGCGAGTAAGATGTCCTATGAAGATGCGTTGCTGCACGATGAAGATGCGTAGCTTGAGTATGTGATTTATCGATATTAGGGAAACCATGCATAGCACGCATCAAACCACGCATCTTTCCAGATAAAAAATATATCTTAGTTGAACCCGTTACAACCAGTGCTAAGCTATGTCTGTACCAATAAATATGACTGGTGGAGCCAAACTCATCCACAGCAACGTAGCAAAGCACATCTCTGGTGAAAAGGATCCTAAGGCTTATAGAACCCCAATACATCTTTCAATCGATTAATTTTAAAACTGATCTACCACAAGCTTAGGAACTTACCTACCACACAGAGAAAAAAATAATTTTACTCACTGAAACTTAGAACTCATTTTTTCAAAATTCTTTCTGCTTTAAAAGCTATGGAAACAGTATCGTAGTAGTAATTCACATTGTTTGAACAGTTTTAAGGCGTGATGCTGCTGGAAATCTGGAGCTAGTGTCAGCAGTAACGACAACGCTGGCTCCACCGGCTGCCACTGGTACAACTGCAGGTCCAAATCACGAGCCAAGCCATCGCCCGCATCAAGATCGGCACCAACCGCCGAATCACCGACCACATCATCAGCACCAACATCAGCCGCAACACCAGCGGCATCAGCAGCGGCACCACCAGCCACACGGTCACCTCCACCAGCCCCATCATCAGCGACACAATCAGTCAGACCACTAACCAGTCAAGAAATAACTATTTTAAATTTCTACGAGTCAAAATTGTGTTTTTATAGTTTATAAGATTTGTTTGAATCATCACAATGATGGAAGGGTATATTTTTTTTTATAGGAAGTTACTAATGACTGTTAAAATTAATTACATTTAATATTTTATTTAATTTTTCTTCTACTTTTTATTGTTTATTAAAAAAGTTGTGTGGTATTTTGGTAGCTATGATGTTTTTGACAAAGAAAATGTTTTGTTGTTTGACATAGAGTTTGTTTTTCATGAAGAGAAGTATACCGTAGTGTTGTGGCGACACTGACAAGTGACAGATGACAGTCGCACATAGACTATCGACGAGCAATTCAACGGATGACGTCATAAATATTCTGCATCGCCCATGTGAAGTTTACATGCGAATAGACATGGATAGAAAATTCCAACGAACAACAGTTGGGCAGAAAGCCCGCCAGGCATGATCACCTCGCCTGGTCGAAGAATCCTCCTTTTCTTAGAGAACTTTACTCTCTGTTCCCTAAAGTGTGTATACGTATTTTTTTTTGACGAAGTCCTGTGGCTTTTATGACGATGAAAGATAATGATATGAGACACACATAAAATGAGGAAACATTGATTTATTTATGTGTATAGAAATTGTCCTTACAAAATGTTGTGAGGATATGGTTTGATCATATTGTAAGGATCGTGATGGAAAACATGTAGAGGTAAAAAAATAAAATAATAAAAATTGTTGATGGAGTGAACAGAAAATCAAACAAACATGTTTATTCATAAAAAATCTATTAATAACACTGACAATAATTCAGTTCTACATCTAAGTATATTACAAGTTACACTTTATTATTTCTTATCTAATGTCATTACATTATTTATTTAATGTCCAAAAGCCACTTTGTAGCTAACGCCTGGCCGCTTCGGTACTTTGCTGCCGACCTCTACTAAAATGGGCGAGTAGTCGAACATGGGCGGTTTTGTGGAACAATCTTTATGTGGGATCGGAAACACGTAGTTGACGTCAACATCGTATCTGGAAGATAGACAGCATTTATGAACATTCTTCTAAACAACACAAAAATAAAGTAATGTTCTGATATTATAGGGTAGATATTTTGCTGCGGCCTGCCTAGCGGGTTACCGGGGCTCCGGCTCGAAAAACAGGAGTAGGAACGGGGTGGTTTTTAATTATTAAGAGTCTGACACTCCTTCTCGCTTAAGGCGAAAGAAGTCATGGGATGATTTTCCCCCGTCAAAAAAGGTAGATATTTTATTTTGATTTTGTATCACAATCTTGTAAAAATTCGAGAGGGGATCCTCATCTTTGTTTATAAGAAAAGTATTTGTATAGGAGTATTCTATAAGAAGAAATAAAGAATTCCAATTTTCAAAGTTAGGCCCAATAAAATACAAGTTAAAGCCTAAAATTGGAGCTACAAGGGACCAATACAGTTAATTTGAAAGGAGTGCTTTTGAAAACTAAGGCGCAAAGTCGATAAATTAGGGTTAAAAAGTTTTGCGAAATAAACGAGATATATTGGCCATTCTCTACAGCTGGTAGTGGGTGCTGATCGAGAAATGAATAAGTTTTTTTATTTTATTTCAATGTAATAAATGTAATGTTTTTTTGTTAATGTTACACTCAGTTCGTGGATTTTTCAGTTGAAAAAAGGATTTAAGTATAAATTCTTTCCTAAAAGTAATTCGATTCGATTTTTAAATAAATTGGTGCTATGACTTCCTTTTTTTAAGGGCGGAAAATCATCCAATGATTTCTCCTGCCTTGAGCGAGGCGAGAGGGAGTGTCAGACTCTTACTGACTAAAAACCACCCCGATTCCGTTCTCATTCCTACTCTTGCTTTTCAAGACGTTGAAAAGTGGAGGGTTCAGTTACCGATTTGGTAATGTCGTAGGGATTGACCATAATTTAATTATAGGATAAAATAATCGGTTATTAATAAAAATCACTTCTCTACTTACCTAGGCAACTTATCCCGTAAATAAGCCATTACGTTCTTCGGTAGCGTCGTGTTTCGTGAGAGGACGAATGCACTCAAATACCTCGCGCCTTCCGTCTGCTCCGCGCAGTGAAGCAGTAAAGCCCAGGTCTTATACTCCGTGTCTAGTACATATGTGTTGTATATGCCGTCATCTGAAAACATATTTAGAGAATTCAGTTAGAAGATTTTTCATTTGAAATTTTCGTTTGAGAAAATCTCAGTCGTTACTCATATCTATGTAACAGATTGTGAAATGGGAAAAGTTCTGTTTCAAAGTTGAATAGGTACAGAGGTATAGATTTTTAGACTACTTCAAGTTAGAATTCACAAATTGTTTATGCGATCTTTAACCCGTCGTATGCTGAAGTGTAGATCTGCGCAAGACGCAATGTGTTTTCTATTGTGTCTCATATACCCATAGACGCAGATTTAACTATTACTGACAGATTTGTTTCACCATCTTTTAAGAATAGTCTATTTCAGAACCATTAAAGCTCTATACAACACACCAACCAATAAAACCAGTAAATCCAAACCCAAGAAAAATCAATTCCCTTCAATAAAACTCTTCTAAATCCACCACAAATCCCTAATACTTCTAACGTCACACTTAATTACGTACATCGTGGAACTACACAAAAGCCTTGTAGTGAAGAAACCTCACAAACTGAAGGACTTATCTAAATTAATTGTCACGTGGTCCTAAGAATAATGAGTGCCGTGTCGGAGTAGCCTGCCGGGGGATTATATTAAGAGGACGGAGAGGAAAACTGTCCTCACATAGACACAAAGTATACACAATTACCCTTAAGGGAAATACATGCGGTATTCGGTTCACTACAAAGATTTATGAAGAGATTAGATACAAGGAGTTTCAATGTTCCCTTTATATGTCTTTATTGTGAAATGTTTCTTTAGGATAAGGGCATCTCGTATTCTTTCAAGTTTCTTAGAATTCGTTATTTGTTAAATATTGACTACTTCATTGGTCGAGTGGTCGCTAGTGCGACTGCCGGACAAGAGGTCTCGGGTTCGATTTCTGGGTCGG
This sequence comes from Spodoptera frugiperda, assembly GCF_023101765.2. Taxonomy (NCBI): domain Eukaryota; kingdom Metazoa; phylum Arthropoda; class Insecta; order Lepidoptera; family Noctuidae; genus Spodoptera; species Spodoptera frugiperda. The sequence continues at coordinate 3,517,524 of NC_064241.1, forward strand.
GCAAAGAATTACTGGGCTTTTTTCGGTTTTTCAAAAATTTCTCAGTAGTAGCACGGAGTCTGGAATTGTGCCCAGTATATGGCAATAAGCTCATCCCCTATTACATGGGACTTATAACACAAATGGTGAAAAGTGGGTGTACAATTGTACATTGTATAGCGGCATTACGTGCCGTAATGTGCACCTCTGCCTACACCTTCGGGGATAAAAAGCGTGACGTTGTATATAAATATTGATTTGATATAACAACTGAAGTATAGATTTGAGCCAATTAATCTAGTTGAAATCAAGACGTAACTAACGAGCATTTCGAAATCTAAGCAATCCATATTTTGGTCTCTGAAGTCTGAATATTGAAACTAGGTTCGTTCGCGACAGTAACATTTGCCCTTAATTAGTTTAACGAAGCATTGAATTACTTCGAAGTAATTACTGAGTAATTAACTTAAAGTTTATTTATTTATAGCTTTTGCCCGCGACTTCGTTCGCGTGGAATAGTGACTTCCGGCAAAATTTTGGTTTTAACCACATAGTTCCCGATCTCGCGGGATCTCTTCAAAAATGAGATGTGGAAGATATTCCAGGGAACTCTTCAAAAATCAACATAATGAGCTCTGCGTTTGAATTTAATAGATGTATACTCACTTAGGGCATTGAAAAAATAGTTTAAAAACGGACTTAAACTAACTTAAAACTAAAGAAAGCTACGAATTACGAATTTATAACAATTAAAAAAGAAACTATATTACAACCTATCCTCTATGCTATAATAACCAAGCTTAAACTAAATAATTTAAAAGAAACGACTTAAATCTAATCTAATTAAAAAAAAAATTAGACTTACAATTTTATTAAAAAAACTAACTACAGTAACCACTAATAATCGATATCAAACTCAAACTAAACCTACGTTAAATAGTTTAACCAGAAAACCAGGAAAACCCAACAAATAAACTTATTAATTGACAAATACAACGAAACCAATTTAGAATATACGAAACAGCAGGACCACTACAGACAAATAATCATACGACTGATAATACACTTTTTCTACGATAGTACCGAAGCGCTCGGCCGATACCCAACCAAATGAATGTAACGAAACCATAGCGCGATCTATTTCGATCCCAACGCTATCTATCGAGGATAAAGACAACTTGGATTATTTATTTATACTCCGTTCGGGCATTTTCTTTGTACTAAAAGTTTAATTATATTGATATTATTTTTTTCATACCTTTTTACTATTTATTTACTTTTTTTCGATGAATTAAAACAATAACATGAACCGAAGTCGTGTAACGATCGACATAGAATTATCTATACTCCGTTAGAGCATTTTCTTTGTACTAAATGTTTTATTATATTGATATTATTTTTTTCATACCTTTTTACTATTTATTTACTTTTTTTCGATAAATTAAAATAATAACATGAACCGAAGTCGTGTAACGATCGACATAGAATTATTTATAAATAATTTATTTCTTATTTTTATTTTTTGATTTTTGAAATAAAAATATATCTATGTCCTTTCTAAGGTTCTAAACTATATCTGTACCAAATTTCAACCGAATCCGTCAAATAGTTGCGGAGATTAATGGTATAAGCATAGAATGTTCGACGTGATTCTTTAATTTGACATAACTTTTTTATTTATGAACCGATTGACATGAAACAAACACTAAATGTAAATTTAAGCATCCCACAATATATTCGTGAAAACCGCATCCAACTCGGATCAGCCGTTTCTGAGATTAGCGCGCACAGACGAACAGACAAACAGACAAACAGACAAACAGACAAACAGACAAACAGACAAACAGACAAACAGACAAACAGACAAACAGACAAACAGACAAACAGACAAACAGACAAACAGACAAACAGACAAACAGACAAACAGACAAAAAAAAAGTTAATTACATTTTTGGGTTCGACATCGACATAACAATAACCCCTGCTATTTTTTTTATTTTTATTTTCAATGTACAGACAGCACTTTTCTACGATTTTATTATATGTATAGATTTATTTATTTATATATTTTTGATTGGTCGACGTTTAGCCGCTATCTTGCCTGGTGGTAAGTGATGAGTATTTATTTAAATTCAAATGAATATACTTACAAGTCCTTTCAGCATGCGTCCAATGGGCAGGCTCGTTCAAATCTACCCTCCAAGTAATATTGCCAAGCAGGGTCTCGCCGAGAGGATCGTCAGCAAAACGGTAGGTGAAGTTCATGGTCACTCCGGGAGTAAATTCTATGGAACCATCTGGAAAGGAGGTTACGTTGTATTGTTTAATCAAGACTTTTGTTTCTAGGCTTTTGATGATAACTGACTTTGATGATTACGGCTTAAAACATTTCTTATTGTTAATCGTTTAGAATCAATTGGACTATGTTATGATAGTTTTAAGAAAGTTACTTTCATTAGCTTTAAAACTGTTTAGTTTTATCATATGCATGTATGAATCCATTAGCTCATTTATTTAACTAAATACCCTTTTAAGAGTGTATATTAATTTCACCATGTTGACAAAATATCCATCTAAAATTCAGTATACCTATTTCCAACTCTAACAAGATTTCAAATGAAAAATACTATTTTATATGAACCTGCGGTAGGAACGTGGTCGTCTTCAGTGAAAACTGCTTTCATACAGCTGTACGAAAGAGCCTCTTCAGCGCTCGCATAATATTCCACTACGTACCAGTCGCCCAACATCTGTGGACAAAAATAAGCTTTAAACGTCGAGAAATACGATTCAAGTTCCTACGTACTAGTGCGGCAGTAATTCAGTGCCTAGTCTTCACGTAATAGTAAGGCGACGTTATGTGATTTTGCTATTGGGTTGGCGTTAGGCGTATGAAATTCTGATAAAATTATCTTGCTGGAAAAATGTTGCTATGATTTTTTTGACAAAAGGGAATGTTTCGTTGTTTGATGTAGGGTTTGTTTTTCATGAAGAGAAGTATAGTGTGTACGTGTATTTTTGAGGACGTCTTATGACTTTTGTGACGATGATGATGATGATAGAATAAATATACCTAATATTGAAATGACACACATATAACATGACGAAATATTAGTAGATATACATTATTTTATTATAATAAATATATCAAGTTTCCTGTCTCCCTCAGCAAATTTAATGCCATTATGTTAATGCAAATACAGGCAACGTGAAAGTAAAAACTATTGACCAAATAATCCTATTATATGAAATCACGATACGCATTCATCAGAACGCATTATCCTTAACAAATAGAAAGTGACATGAATTGTAAAATACGTAGCTGAAGCCGGTTACCGGGGCACCGGCTCAAGTAAGATGGAGGTGCACTGTGTATGTGGCAAAAGCAATTTTTTTTTTTTGTGATGACGGGGGGAAACCTTGCAGCGTCTAGCTTTTTGGGAATAAGTGGCTTTTTGGGACTAGGGAGTGTGGGATTGTTACTTCACTAAAACCACCTCGGTGGCCACCCTCAAAACCTTTAAGTGGCACCGAGTCATCTTAATAGACCTATACAAAGGCAATATCTACTAATATTTTACCAGTTTTTAAGGTAATTTACAAATTTACACGACTCATGGAGACTTTTGTGGTGAGACTGTAAGTGTGGGAGAGCCATTCTTCGGCACCAATGGGCCGGCTCGACCGGAGTGATAAAACTGACGTGAAACAACGCTTGCGTTGTGTGATTAAGATTACGCCCAATTACCTCCCCTTTCCAGTTTTACTCCCAAACAACCATTAAGTTCCTAACCTCCAAAAGGCCGGCAACGCACTAGTAACGTCTCTGGTGTTTCGGGTGTCCATGGGCAGCGGCGATTGCTTACTACCAGGTGATCCGTCTGCCCGTTTACCGGCTTATGCCATAAAAAAGCTAAGAACTGTCCAAGAAGAAACTATACATAGATCGATACATTATGTATGTAAATCTCTATGACCAAATAAGGACACATTATTACAGAGTCAAGGAAATAAAATAGAAAATAAAAAACGAGACACCTAAGCATTAGATCACATTATAATTTTAATGCTTAGCGAATAGAAAGTGAAATTATAATGATGATGAAATAAATAATATTTACTTTCAATGTATCTAGATAGACGTAATAATAGTACTCGTATTGTGTCCATATGCTAATGCCTATTGAGTTGTCAAGCCATACACTTGCTGATCAGATCTTGTCCATGCAACAATGGGGTTTGTTACCGGTCTTAGTGTAATCTGGTTATGACACAGTATTGTAGATAAGAGATGACTAATGTTGGCAGAGGTAGAGAATTGTGAGAGGAAGTTTTGTTGGTTTATTGTTGTCATGGGCATGTTTAGTTTTTGTGTTGGAGTATTTTTTTAAATAATAATAGGGATGATGATGGTGTATGAAAATTTAAACTCGGATGATGACGGTGTATGAAAATTAAAACTCTATTTAGACCGTCAGTTAGGTCATCAAAAAATATAAGACACGTATTTTTATTTTGTCATATTTATGTATAAGATAACAATACCGTACTTAGATAAAACGAATCAAAGTTTAGGAGTGGGATACGCAAATACGTCATTTCTATGTATAAAACCGTAAGTGACGTCACGCGATATTTCAAATCAATATAATTATCTACGAAAGTATTTGCCTGTATTTCCCTAGGAAAATAAAAAATAATCTACAAGTCGGACATTAAAACAAAAATTAGGCATCAGGGTCATTTATGGGTCAGTTATTATTAGCTGTGAAGTAAATGAGTTTTATTTAAAAGAGGTTAAGTATTCAAGTATTTGGTTTATTTTTTTATTGATTGGATTACTTTACTTTTTAAATTGCAACAGATACAGCCGCTAGAGAAATGCCGCGGTATGAATTACATTAATCGCCTAAACTTTTACGCTTCATAAAACTTTATTGACAATGAAATCAAATTCAGGTTCGCAACTCATTGGGTAATTGAACGGCGTTTGTTTATCAAGCCGTGTCCGGCGCCTACGCATAACACACAAGTCACGAACATAACTAACTGTATCGCATATAGTCGGTACGATTATAATTATTGTAGTTAAAACTTCAATTGACATAATTTTGCTTCTATGTACTTATTTAAAAACATATAAAATTAAATTTTTAACACATTAAACGCCATTGGGGGCTGAAGTGACCGGCGCTAGCGGAGGATTTGCCTTCAACAGATTTTTATTGGGAGTCAAAGTCTTAAATACTACCTAGAAATACAAGTAATATTTGAAAAATAATAATCATAGGAGCCAACTAGCAGCGAGAGCATGGTGCAAGCTACCGGTGGTAAGGGCTACCACTAAACCCACTACGGTGGCTACTTTCAACACCTATAACGAACATCGATTTCTTAAATTAAACCACTTACATATTAGCAGAGAAACAAGAATGTGTCACTCTTAATACAACCGCTATTTATCCGAAAAAGAATACCCAAAAGAAAATATATTCCACCTTTTCCAAACCCGACGAGAATAGTTTATATAGCAGACTGACGCTTTCGGATCACTGAGCACGGGATCCTTTCCCAATGAACATCACAATCACTCCGAAAGATCCCCAAATGATCCTCCGATACGGGATTGTAAACAGAAATCTTGACATAGTTGATTGTAAAAGAGCTCTCCATCAGGCATTTCTCGTTTCATTACATTTCGATTACGTTGTTCGCAAGATTTTTACGATTATTTTATTTTATTGAGTCGTTAAATGTTCTTTGGTAGAGATATTGTGAATAGATATTTTTATTAGATATTGTAAGCGAAAGTGTAGGTAAGATACTTATCGTATTTACTTAGAATAATGTATTGTTATGATATTCCAACATTTGAAATTAGTCCTTTAAGTTACCATATTTAACGAACGTGCCTAACGCAGAAATCATGACAAAATTAAATATACCCTCTTATGTAGAGAAGGCCTTGTCCTTGATGATAATGTTAAAGAAGTTACGGGAGCGATGTGATTGTTCTATATTGTGTTGTGATTCTTCTACATTTTATTAGGAAACAGAAAGCTTATAATGGCACGATCACGATAAGTACTAAGAAAGTACTCTTCATAAATAAGAAGACCCTCGATTCGCCAAGAATGGAAAATTCCGTGTTCGAAATCAATAGTAATCTGATACTTAGACCGTTTAAACTTGACCTTAAAGCACTTTGTTTTACTCGGAAAGTAAATTCCAAGGATATAAGAGTAAACGAGGGCGTTTACTGTATCAAAAACAAGCGGAACGCAGTTCCTATTTGATCCAGTTTTCACTAATTTTCACGAAAACTGATGCTACGAAAGTTAATGTTCTTTTGAATAGGAAAATAAAATAAATGGCGATTCATTTAGTAAGTAAGTAAATTCATTCAATGAGTTCTCCTCTTGGAAGAGGCGAGAGTAAGTAGTAGCACTGACTAAATACCACCCCGTTCCTACTCCTACTCTTTGAACCGGCGTCCTGGTAGTCCGCAGCTCCGAGTCAGGCATCAACCCTACTGAGCCCCATCTGTGGTAGTCTGATGGCTCTTTGAGGCTCACGCGGTGTCTTTATTATTTGTTATAGAAATGCAAAGTGCTTCACCCACTACACTGTCGATCTTGGTACAAAAATATGAACACCTGTGTTCTTCAGAACCTTTAACATCGATCAAAAATCGAAGACGATTTTACTAATGTCCTTGATATACCTAATGTTTCATTAAACTACAGCACTATATTATCACGTTATAGATAAACTTTCCTAACTGAAAGCTATCTTAGTTTTTGTATGTATAAATATCATTTATTTGAGACTACTTTATAGTAAAGTAGTTTAATTCAAATGATATAAATTTTTATTGCTCACATTAAAAAGTAGGCAATTCGCGTATTATACGCAAATTAATTACTTCTGCAATAACCTACTTAGCTTTAATCGAATATTTACAACTAGTTTCCGCCAAAATTTATAATTAATAATATCGATAAAAATGTCGATAATCAAAATATCATAATTATTTATGTGTTGATGATTAAAAACTAGCTTTTGAATTTATTTTTTAATTTGATATTATTTATAACAAACGAATCATTCGTTGTTTTTGTGTGTTAATGGAGGTGTAGATTTATTAATATATTTTTGTAAAAATAACATATTTTACATTTAGGTAGGTATTCATTTCTAGAACAATCCAGGGGAAATACCAATCCAGAAATCACTATGTTCGGCACACGTCGTTACTTAATGATGGTCATAGAATGATGTCATTTATGAATAGTACAGTTGTATGAAGCAAACACTATTCTAATACTTACAAAATACTTCATTTGATTTAAATCAAATTAATTTCACAAAGTAAAATAATATAATGGGTGGTAATTCCCCTAAAATAGATAACTAAATCGTTAACTTAAAATAAGAATGAATAAAAATAACTCCTAATTAGTTAATACAAACCCGTGGTAAATCAAAATGGGGCACTGCTCTCACTTCAGGACACTTCCTTTTATCGACATATTTTGCCGATATCATATACACAAGCACTACGCACAACACTAAACTTACTAACTTCGCCATTTTAAAAAGAACACTCGAAAACAAAATTCAAAAAAGGAACAATATATATATTTTTTTTATCTACTCTCGAATATTTATTTACAGCCAAGTTTAAAAACATAAATATTTATTAAATAAGTTTGAGTTTTAAAATCACAGAATAAACTTTGAACGTATTTGTGAAGCGAGTGCCACTATCGTACTAACAAAAAGGGAATTCTTATCATTTTGTATGGGACACCAGTAAATGGGAATGCTAGCAGCATAACATTATCTGTGTGACTCATTGTTTTGTTACATAAATGCTTAATGGCTTCTCCTGTTTGTTTTTTTCGTTTAAAGTATTGTTAATAGTGTGATCGGAATTTTGAAGTTTAAGATATTGAATGGTTCTACAGAATATTAATTGGATTGCCTTTGATGTGTACCTACTCATTTTAACGTGACGCCTTTTTATCCCCGAAGGGATAGGCAGAGGTGTACATTACGGCATGTAACGCCACTGTACAATGTACATGTTATCTTAAACAAACAGCATTATAACTGATTATAACTCTGGTAAGATTTAACAGTTTAATCATCTAACTATTTGTCGTGGTACCTCGACTAGTTTCAAGCTACTTTAGGGACTCATATAATAGCATTGCGCGACAAACAATATGGCGAACTTCACGCAGCTATTACTTTCGTCGTTGCGTATGATAATCTTGTCTTAAAGCAGGTGTAATTCTCAATTTCTATGCCGTCATTGAACCAATGAATATAAACATGTGAATGAATAAACTATTCAGGAATCCAGGAATCCAACCCACTTGGCTTGATATTATACCTACCTGTTGTAATGTTTATGGATGGATAATAGAATAAAATGGATGAAAATCATAAAATATAAGACCCAAGCAATATCAGGGTGAAGAATTCGTCTCATATATCATTTGGATTAGATTTAAGAAGAATGGTTTATCTTCCTACGCGTTTTGTATTCCTCAAAAAGGCAGAAATACCAAGAATTCTATATGAATAAGCTTGGCTGTTTGTCTTGTGTCTCTTTGTGATAGTAAATAAGGCAGATGGTGGATATCTTGAGGTTCACCACCTATTACATGGGACTTACAACATAAATTATAAAAAGTGGGTCTACATTGTATAGCAGCATTACGTGCACATAACGTGCACATTTACCTACCCCTTCGGGGATAAAAGGCGTGATGATATAAAAATCGTCTACAATTTTATAATAAAAAGTAGATAATAAATTTATTTTAAATCTTCTTAACATATCTATACATATAATAAAATCGTAGAAAAGTGCTGTCTGTACATTGAAAATAAAAATAAAAAAAATAGCAGGGGTTATTGTTATGTCGATGTCGAACCCAAAAATGTAATTAACTTTTTTTTGTCTGTTTGTCTGTTTGTCTGTTTGTCTGTTTGTCTGTTTGTCTGTTTGTCTGTTCGTCTGTGCGCGCTAATCTCAGAAACGGCTGATCCGAGTTGGATGCGGTTTTCACGAATATATTGTGGGATGCTTAAATTTACATTTAGTGTTTGTTTCATGTCAATCGGTTCATAAATAAAAAAGTTATGTCAAATTAAAGAATCACGTCGAACATTCTATGCTTATACCATTAATCTCCGCAACTATTTGACGGATTTGGTTGAAATTTGGTACAGATCGACACCAGCAATTTATACTACGCTAACTCGAAATATGGAAAAAACTTTTTTTATGCCAAGTTGCTTAAAATGTGTGTTTACATACGTCATAAAAAAATTGAGAAGAAATATGCAAAAATAAGAAAGTTACAAATTTTATAAAACGCTAAGTAAAGATACTTTTTGAAATCACTCGATTTATATTACGCTAACTATTATTAGCGAAGTGTGCGCGGGGATCACTTTGGTCAAAGTCTGTGCAACACTGCACTAACTCATAGTTAGCGTAGTTTAGTGCGTTCGTGTGTATACTTGTTCGTTTGTAAAATGAACGAATTAGCGACTTTTACATAGTAAATACTTATGTGTTAACGTATTAATTAGTTTATTAATGGTACGTTGACTATTCTTTTTGTAAGTAAGTACATGTTCTTTATAAAAATATTGAAATATGTATTAGATGATTGATCATGCACTACGACCTCCCGTACTACACTACGCTAACATAAGTTAGACGTGTATAAGATGTAACATTTTTTTGATGAATTACTCTTATATACGGCTAACTAGCGCTAAATCAAAAAATAGAAATAATTAAGGAAATATAAATATGAGATATTACAATGAATAAATTAAATATTAAGCATACCAAATTTCAAAAAAGTATCTTAATTAATGTAAAAGTTATCACGTTTTTCCCTTTAAACGCCTCTACTGTAAAGTACGCTTTTTGAGTTAGCGTAGTATAAATTGCTGGTGTCGAGATATAG